>NC_089849.1:122199488-122499488 GCF_035609145.1 Eleutherodactylus coqui
TTCCAAGGGGGTATCTTCTTGTTTAGTCATTTGCTTACATGCCATCCAAACATTTGTTGTAAGTCTATGAATGGGCAGCATTTGTCTGGTCAGTAGTCCTGGTTTTTCCAGGAGGATCCAGAGCGATGCCTCTGAGAGGAAGAACATCAGGTGGTGCTCGGAGTTCGGGAGAGGAGAGCCCGACAGCCAGTGGTGTATATATCTGACTTGCCCCGCTAGATAATCTATTTTAAAGTCTGGTAATACCATGCCTGCTAGTTCTTTAGGTCTTTGTAGGTTTCCATGCGGAGTTTGGCTCTGGATTTCCCCCAAATGATATTATTAATGAATTAGTTTTTTTGAAGAATTTCTGTGGTACTGTTGTTTCTGCGTGTTCTAACAGTATAAATATTTGGGAGTATTATCATTTTAATAAGCTTTACTCTGCCGCTACAGACAACGGTAGGGCCTCAGGCTTTTAGTTTTGATTGTAGGGTTGTCATTAGGGGCGCGATGTTTAAATCAAAAACTTTGGGTGTGGTCTCTTGTGATATAGATCCCTAAGTATTTGAATTGGGGGACAATTTGTAGGTTGCGAAACATCTCTCCCGCCCGCCACTCCTCTGCTCTTAGCGGCATAAGGGTAGACTTCTGCCAATTTATACATAGGCCTGAGAAATTTCCGAATTCATCTATTTGAGAGATGGCCAACGGCAGAGTGCTTTTGGGTTCTGACATGTAGAGTATTATGTCATCTGCATATAGCCCTATCCTGTCCTATCTGGATTCCCTTATATAGTGTGTGTTGCCGAATCTTTAAGGCCAGGGGTTCTATGGCAATTGCGAATAGGAGGGGGGAGAGCGGGCATCCCTGTCGGGTTCCCCTGTAAAGTGGAAGGAGGGGGAGGTCAGGCCATTCACCACTATTCTGGCCGTCGGGGCACTATGTAGGATAGAAACCCATTTAATGAACGATTCTCCGAATTTTCGTAGAACTTCTATCAGATATGGCCATTCTACTGAGTCGAATGCCTTAGCTGCATCCAATTCGATCTCCACCTCCACCCCACCTGAGTGATCACCTGTGTCCTTCTGATGTTGTCTGACGTAGACATTCCCAGGATGAAGCCGGATTGGTCAGGGTGTATGATGTCTTTAATTGCTTGATTCAGCCTGGAAGCTAGCACTTTGGTAAGGATTTTGTATTCTGTGTTTAGGAGGGAGATAGGTCTATATGACCCACATTCCTCTTGGTTTTTATTGGGTTTTAAGATAAGGACTATGTTGGCCTCTAGCATCAACTCTGGAAGGTTTTTTTTTTCCCCGAATATATATTTATATAACGAGAGTAGGTGTGGTGTGATTTCTTCTTTATAGTGTAGATAGACCTTTACTGGTAGGCCATCTGTACCCGTGGTCTTATTTTTTTGCCATATCCTTCATTGCCTCCTCAATCTCCTCTGTTGTAATAGGGCAGTCTAATAGAGATCTGTGTGTTTCTTGCAGTACTGGGAATGTTATATTGGTTAAATAAGTCTCTAGTTCTGCAGGGAAATAGTTAGTTTGGGATTGGTATAGGTCATGGTAAAATTGTTGGAATCTACCTAGTATATCTTTGGGGTCTGTAATTATTGTGCCCTCAGTTGATTTGATCCTAAGTATAGACGGAGGGGCAGTCTTTTGTCGGGCCATAAAAGCTAGTAGTTTACTGGACTGGTTGCCTAGTTCGAAGAAGGACTGACGGGTAAAGAACAGTTTTCTCTGGGCCTTCTCTTTTAGGTATAATAGATACTCTCTACCTGCTTGCAACCATTTGTCTCTTTTGGTGTCTGAGGGGTCAGAAATAAATTATTTTCTAGACGTTGACATTGGTTCCGCTAGTTGATCTTCTTCTTTTGCTGTGGCTTTTTAAATAAAGGAGATTGAGGATTTGAAGCAGCCTCTAAGATATGGTTTAAAGGCCTCCCATACCAACATCATGTCAGGGTTTGCTTCGTGTGCTTCATAAAATATTTGGATTTGCTCTACTATACGATCATTTGGGCCGAGCAGTGAGAGCCAGAACGGTTGTATTCGCTGCCTCTTAATAACAGGGGGCCTGGATTTTTGAGGGTCATGCGGATTGGTGAGTGGTCTGAGATCCCTCTTGGAGGAATTCTATGGATTCAATTCTTGGGAATAGTGAGGGGGATCCGAATATATAATCTATTCGACTCAGCGCATGGTTGTGGGCTGCATGGCAGGAAAACCTCCTGCTGATGAGGGTGAAATACTCGCCATAAATCTAGCCACCCCGTTACTGAGATCATAGAAGCTAGGCGGGTCAGGCTCGTGTCTCCGCCCTCCGAGCACCACCCCCAAATCTATCCAGGAGCGGATCCATGACCATATTCATGTATCCCATGCAAATAATCGTTGCATCTGGCGAGAATGAAGCAAATTGTATACCTTCTGCCAGAAGGGCTGTTGATGTTGATGGTGGGTTGTAGTAGCATAGAAGGACGTATGGGTCATTATTTATTTTGGGATCTTACGAAAATAAATCTGCCTTCTGAGTCTCTTTTCAATTGTTCCACTTCCATCTAAGTGATCTTTCTATCAATAAAGATACCCCCCTAGAATATGATGTGTCATATGAGTGTGCTGACCACTGGATCCATGGCTTTGACAAGATTTTAGAGGTTTCCGGCGTGAGGTGGGTCTCCTGTAGGCATAATACATGTGGTCGCCAGGAGCGTATTAAAGAATTTATTGTAGTTCGCTTTCTGGCGGATCCCATCTTTGGTACAAGAGTTTGCAATAGGGTTAAATGGTTTTAGTAACACGTTCGTGCATGATATGGAAGTCCCAACATCTAAAGGGAGAAAATGAATGGTTAGGTTGTGTATACGTTACAGTCTTTCTGGTCGTCGTCTGGTAGTTAACCATTCTTCTGCTTCAGATGGCGAAGTTAAGAAATGGGTGCGGTCTCCGTCGATCACTCGCAGTCGTGCTGGGTACACCATGGAGTACGGGAGCTGTAGATCTCGAAGTTGCCTTTTAACACCAAAGAATGATGCTCTTTGTTTTTGGAGATCCGCTGAAAAATCTGGGAAGATAGATACTGTGGCATTGTCATGGCGTAGGGGTCTCCTTTTCTGGCAGCTTGCAGAATGATGTCTCTGTCACGAGAGTTGAGTAATTTTGCTAGTAGGGGTCTAGGTGGGGCCCGGGGTATGGGCGGCTTTATTGGTACACCGGTGGGCCCGTTCGATAACAAAAACCTGTGATAGACCAGCATTGGGGAGAAGTTCGCGGAGCCACTTCTCCAAGAATTCTTCAGGTCTTTGTCCCTCGGTTCGTTCTGGCAGGCCCACTATGCGCAGATTATTTCATCGTGAACGATTTTCAAGGGTTGTCTGCTTTTTGTCTCCAATATTCGGCTTTCTGTGTGAGGTCTCGTATTGCGGCCGACATTGGAGAGACGGTGTCATCTAGTGTGGATATTCTGTCTTCCGTATTTGTAACTCTCTCTTTCAGGTTTTGGAGGTCCTGTCTGAGGAGGCTCACATCCATTTTAACTTCGTCAATTTTGCTGGTGAGGGTGGTCGTGGATGTCTGGATTGCAGTTAATAACTGCTCGGATAGTTGTTGCAGGGTTTGGACTGTACCCTCCGGTGGGTTTGAATTGATGTCCTTTTTCGGGGGGGGGGGGGGGGGATGAACCCGCCGGGGCAGCTAGAGTGGATTCAGAGCTTGGGTCTTTGCGGGTTTCGCTTCTGGCGAACGCTTTTAATTTATCAATTGTTGCATTTTGTCTGGTAGGTCCCATGATAGTTGCTTTGTGTTTCCTCTTTGGAGAGGTTTTACAATGTGTCGAGTTTCTTGCCTCTGCTTATGTTACGGGTTGTTAAAGTGTCCTTTTTATGGTCAGACTATCAGATGCATGCAGTACAGGGTTTGAATATGTGGCAGTCACACTAGCAGATAAAGTGCTTCTCCCCCATCCCGTCTGGCTACTTCATTTTGCGGTTTCTTTGCCAGGGTAAGCGTTGTGTTAGTAGTGGTCGCTTACTGCCATTTATACTGCCATTTATGGGGGGCTTTCTTCAGGGCTCGTGTCGCCCTTTCTCTCTACTGGGGGTATTCTATGGCTGTCTCGGTGACCCCTACACTAGGTATGGCCGGAAAAGGGGGCTCCGCTCCCAGTCTATGGGTTACGCAGAATTTAATGGCTACCGCCCTATCCAAAGCTCCCCCCCCCCCCCCCCCCCCCCCCCCAAGACCTTATAAAATTTTCGGGGTATTTTCTATTTTTGTAGACTATTTTTCCCGTATGGTAAGATAGAATTAATGATATTCTGCCATTTTGTGATTGTCGGGGGGCGCCTATCCATCCATCAAGAGCTATAACTTTACGGGCATGGAATAGTACTTTGGTAAGAAATATTTTATCATGGTATTGCCATTGTTCTTCATCTATCATACCTAACAAACACATCGCTGGGTCTGGTGGTATTGGTATTCCCATTAGTTGGGTTAGAAACTCTGTGACTTCTTCCCAGTACGTGTATACCATCGGGCAACCCCAAATCAGATGATTAAAATTTGCATTAGGTGCACGGCAGCGGTGACATTGACTAGTAGCTGATCTATTCATTTTATGGAGTCTAGTCGGTGTCAAATAGCGCTGGTGCAGAATATATAATTGGGTTAGCTTATTGTTCGCGGCTGGTGAGACCTCGGTGTACGTGGCCATTGCGGACTCCCAGTCCTCATTAGTCAATGATGGGATAAGTTCTCTCCATCTTTCCAACACCGCCATTTGCGTATCAGGGATCTTAGAGTGTAATAGGTGAGTATATAGCATCGAGATTAGGCCCTTAGGGCCTTGGGTGCGCAGTATACCTATTAATGGATATGTAGAGAAGGGTCGTCTGGGTTCTGGGAATTGTGTTGTCAGGGCATGTCTGAGTTGTAGGTATCTAAAAAAAAAGCCCGTTCTAGGTACCTGATATAATTGCTGTAGTTGCTCAAAGGAGGCTAGTATTCCATCAATATAAAGGTGTTCTAGTGTGGTGATTCCCAAGTTTAACCAGAACTGTCTGTCTGGGAGGTTCAATAGGTGTGGTAATGCTCTGTTATCCCATAAGGGAGTTTCCAAGGGGGTATCTTCTTGTTTAGTCATTTGCTTACATGCCATCCAAACATTTGTTGTAAGTCTAGGAATGGGCAGCATTTGTCCGGTCAGTAGTCCTGGTTTTTGCAGGAGGATCCAGAGCGATGCCTCTGAGAGGAAGAACATCAGGTGGTGCTCGGAGTTCGGGAGAGGAGAGCCCGACAGCCAGTGGCGTATATATCTGACTTGCCCCGCTAGATAATATATTTTAAAGTCTGGTAATACCATGCCTGCTAGTTCTTTGGGTCTTTGTAGGGTTTCCATGCGGAGTTTGGCTGTGGATTTCCCCCAAATGATATTATTAATGAATTAGTTTTTTTGAAGAATTTCTGTGGTACTGTTGTTTCTGCGTGTTCTAAACAGTATAAATATTTGGGGAGTATTATCATTTTAATAAGCTTTACTCTGCCCGCTACAGACAACGGTAGGGGGCTCCAGGCTTTTAGTTTTGATTGTAGGGTTCTCATTAGGGGCGCGATCTTTAAATCAAAACTTTGGGTGTGGTCTCTTGTGATATAGATCCCTAAGTATTTGAATTGGGGGACAATTTGTAGGTTGTGAAACATCTCTCCCGCCCGCCACTCCTCTGCTCTTAGCGGCATAAGGGTAGACTTCTGCCAATTTATACATAGGCCTGAGAAATTTCCGAATTCATCTATTTGAGAGATGGCCAATGGCAGAGTGCTTTTGGGTTCTGACATGTAGAGTATTATGTCATCTGCATATAGCCCTATCCTGTCCTATCTGGATTCCCTTATATAGTGTGTGTTGCCGAATCTTTAAGGCCAGGGGTTCTATGGCAATTGCGAATAGGAGGGGGGAGAGCGGGCATCCCTGTCGGGTTCCCCAGTAAAGTGGGAAGGAGGGGGAGGTCAGGCCATTCACCACTATTCTGGCCGTCGGGGCACTATATAGGATAGAAACCCATTTAATGAACGATTCTCCGAATTTTCATAGAACTTCTATCAGATATGGCCATTCTACTGAGTCGAATGCCTTAGCTGCATCCAATTCGATCTCCACCTCCACCCCACCTGAGTGATCACCTGTGTCCTTCTGATGTTGTCCGACGTAGACATTCCCGGGATGAAGCCGGATTGGTCAGGGTGTATGATGTCTTTAATTGCTTGATTCAGCCTGGAAGCTAGCACTTTGGTAAGGATTTTGTAATCTGTGTTTAGGAGGGAGATAGGTCTATATGACCCACATTCCTCTTGGTTTTTATTGGGTTTTAAGATAAGGACTATGTTGGCCTCTAGCATCAACTCTGGAAGGTGTTTTTTTTCCCGAATATATATTTATATAACGAGAGTAGGTGTGGTGTGATTTCTTCTTTATAGTGTAGATAGACCTTTTACTGGTAGGCCATCTGTACCCGTGGTCTTATTTTTTGCCATATCCTTCATTGCCTCCTCAATCTCCTCTGTTGTAATGGGGCAGTCTAGTAGAGATCTGTGTGTTTCTTGCAGTACTGGGAATGTTATATTGGTTAAATAAGTCTCTAGTTCTGCAGGGAAATAGTTAGTTTGGGATTGGCATAGGTCATGGTAAAATTGTTGGAATCTACCTAGTATATCTTTGGGGTCTGTAATTATTGTGCCCTCAGTTGATTTGATCTTAAGTATAGACGGAGGGGCAGTCTCTTGTCGGGCCATAAAAGCTAGTAGTTTACTGGACTGGTTGCCTAGTTCGAAGAAGGACTGACGGGTAAAGAACAGTTTTCTCTGGGCCTTCTCTTTTAGGTATAATAGATACTCTCTACCTGCTTGCAACCATTTGTCTCTTTTGGTGTCTGAGGGGTCAGAAATAAATTATTTTTCTAGACGTTGACATTGTTCCGCTAGTTGATCTTCTTCTTTTGCTGTGGCTTTTTAAATAAAGGAGATTGAGGATTTGAAGCAGCCTCTAAGATATGGTTTAAAGGCCTCCCATACCAACATCATGTCAGGGTTTGCTTCGTGTGCTTCATAAAATATTTGGATTTGCTCTACTATACGATCATTTGGGCCGAGCAGTGAGAGCCAGAACGGTTGTATTCGCTGCCTCTTAATAACAGGGGGCCTGGATTTTTGAGGGTCATGCGGATTGGTGAGTGGTCTGAGATCCCTCTTGGGAGGAATTCTATGGATTCAATTCTTGGGAATAGTGAGGGGGATCCGAATATATAATCTATTCGACTCAGCGCATGGTTGTGGGCTGCATGGCAGGAAAACTCCTGCTGATGAGGGTGAAATACTCGCCATAAATCTAGCCACCCCGTTACTGAGATCATAGAAGCTAGGCGGGTCAGGCTCGTGTCTCCCGCCCTCCGAGCACCACCCCCAAATCTATCCAGGAGCGGATCCATGACCATATTCATGTATCCCATGCAAATAATCGTTGCATCTGGCGAGAATGAAGCAAATTGTATACCTTCTGCCAGAAGGGCTGTTGATGTTGATGGTGGGTTGTAGTAGCATAGAAGGACGTATGGGTCATTATTTATTTTGGATCTTACGAAAATAAATCTGCCTTCTGAGTCTCTTTTCAATTGTTCCACTTCCCATCTAAGTGATCTTTCTATCAATAAAGATACCCCCCTAGAATATGATGTGTCATATGAGTGTGCTGACCACTGGATCCATGGCTTTGACAAGATTTTAGAGGTTTCCGGCGTGAGGTGGGTCTCCTGTAGGCATAATACATGTGGTCGCCAGGAGCGTATTAAAGAATTTATTGTAGTTCGCTTTCTGGCGGATCCCATCTTTGGTACAAGAGTTTGCAATAGGGTTAAATGGTTTTAGTAACACGTTCGTGCATGATATGGAAGTCCCAACATCTAAAGGGAGAAAATGAATGGTTAGGTTGTGTATACGTTACAGTCTTTCTGGTCGTCGTCTGGTAGTTAACCATTCTTCTGCTTCAGATGGCGAAGTTAAGAAATGGGTGCGGTCTCCGTCGATCACTCGCAGTCGTGCTGGGTACACCATGGAGTACGGGAGCTGTAGATCTCGAAGTTGCCTTTTAACACCAAAGAATGATGCTCTTTGTTTTTGGAGATCCGCTGAAAAATCTGGGAAGATAGATACTGTGGCATTGTCATGGCGTAGGGGTCCTCCTTTTCTGGCAGCTTGCAGAATGATGTCTCTGTCACGAGAGTTGAGTAATTTTGCTAGTAGGGGTCTAGGTGGGGCCCGGGGTATGGGCGGCTTTATTGGTACACGGTGGGCCCGTTCGATAACAAAAACCTGTGATAGACCAGCATTGGGGAGAAGTTCGCGGAGCCACTTCTCCAAGAATTCTTCAGGTCTTTGTCCCTCGGTTCGTTCTGGCAGGCCCACTATGCGCAGATTATTTCATCGTGAACGATTTTCAAGGTTGTCTGCTTTTTGTCTCCAATATTCGGCTTTCTGTGTGAGGTCTCGTATTGCGGCCGACATTGGAGAGACGGTGTCATCTAGTGTGGATATTCTGTCTTCCGTATTTGTAACTCTCTCTTTCAGGTTTTGGAGGTCCTGTCTGAGGAGGCTCACATCCATTTTAACTTCGTCAATTTTGCTGGTGAGGGTGGTCGTGGATGTCTGGATTGCAGTTAATAACTGCTCGGATAGTTGTTGCAGGGTTTGGACTGTACCCTCCGGTGGGTTTGAATTGATGTCCTTTTTCGGGGGGGGGGGGGGGGGATGAACCCGCCGGGGCAGCTAGAGTGGATTCAGAGCTTGGGTCTTTGCGGGTTTCGCTTCTGGCGAACGCTTTTAATTTATCAATTGTTGCATTTTGTCTGGTAGGTCCCATGATAGGTTGCTTTGTGTTTCCCTCTTTGGAGAGGTTTTACAATGTGTCGAGTTTCTTGCCTCTGGCTTATGTTACGGGTTGTTAAAGTGTCCTTTTTATGGTCAGACTATCAGATGCATGCAGTACAGGGTTTGAATATGTGGCAGTCACACTAGCAGATAAAGTGCTTCTCCCCCATCCCGTCTGGCTACTTCATTTTGCGGTTTCTTTGCCAGGGGTAAGCGTTGTGTTAGTAGTGGTCGCTTACTGCCATTTATACTGCCATTTATGGGGGGCTTTCTTCAGGGCTCGTGTCGCCCTTTCTCTCTACTGGGGGTATTCTATGGCTGTCTCGGTGACCCCTACACTAGGTATGGCCGGAAAAGGGGGCTCCGCTCCCAGTCTATGGGTTACGCAGAATTTAATGGCTACCGCCCTATCCAAAGCTCCCCCCCCCCCCCCCCCCCCCCCAAACCTTATAAAATTTTTCGGGGTATTTTCTATTTTTGTAGACTATTTTTCCCGTATGGTAAGATAGAATTAATGATATTCTGCCATTTTGTGATTGTCGGGGGGCGCCTATCCATCCATCAAGAGCTATAACTTTACGGGCATGGAATAGTACTTTGGTAAGAAATATTTTATCATGGTATTGCCATTGTTCTTCATCTATCATACCTAACAAACACATCGCTGGGTCTGGTGGTATTGGTATTCCCATTAGTTGGGTTAGAAACTCTGTGACTTCTTCCCAGTACGTGTATACCATCGGGCAACCCCAAATCAGATGATTAAAATTTGCATTAGGTGCACGGCAGCGGTGACATTGACTAGTAGCTGATCTATTCATTTTATGGAGTCTAGTCGGTGTCAAATAGCGCTGGTGCAGAATATATAATTGGGTTAGCTTATTGTTCGCGGCTGGTGAGACCTCGGTGTACGTGGCCATTGCGGACTCCCAGTCCTCATTAGTCAATGATGGGATAAGTTCTCTCCATCTTTCCAACACCGCCATTTGCGTATCAGGGATCTTAGAGTGTAATAGGTGAGTATATAGCATCGAGATTAGGCCCTTAGGGCCTTGGGTGCGCAGTATACCTATTAATGGATATGTAGAGAAGGGTCGTCTGGGTTCTGGGAATTGTGTTGTCAGGGCATGTCTGAGTTGTAGGTATCTAAAAAAAAAAGCCCGTTCTAGGTACCTGATATAATTGCTGTAGTTGCTCAAAGGAGGCTAGTATTCCATCAATATAAAGGTGTTCTAGTGTGGTGATTCCCAAGTTTAACCAGAACTGTCTGTCTGGGAGGTTCAATAGGTGTGGTAATGCTCTGTTATCCCATAAGGGAGTTTCCAAGGGGGTATCTTCTTGTTTAGTCATTTGCTTACATGCCATCCAAACATTTGTTGTAAGTCTAGGAATGGGCAGCATTTGTCCGGTCAGTAGTCCTGGTTTTTGCAGGAGGATCCAGAGCGATGCCTCTGAGAGGAAGAACATCAGGTGGTGCTCGGAGTTCGGGAGAGGAGAGCCCGACAGCCAGTGGCGTATATATCTGACTTGCCCCGCTAGATAATATATTTTAAAGTCTGGTAATACCATGCCTGCTAGTTCTTTGGGTCTTTGTAGGGTTTCCATGCGGAGTTTGGCTGTGGATTTCCCCCAAATGATATTATTAATGAATTAGTTTTTTTGAAGAATTTCTGTGGTACTGTTGTTTCTGCGTGTTCTAAACAGTATAAATATTTGGGGAGTATTATCATTTTAATAAGGTTTACTCTGCCCGCTACAGACAACGGTAGGGGGCTCCAGGCTTTTAGTTTTGATTGTAGGGTTCTCATTAGGGGCGCGATCTTTAAATCAAAACTTTGGGTGTGGTCTCTTGTGATATAGATCCCTAAGTATTTGAATTGGGGGACAATTTGTAGGTTGTGAAACATCTCTCCCGCCCGCCACTCCTCTGCTCTTAGCGGCATAAGGGTAGACTTCTGCCAATTTATACATAGGCCTGAGAAATTTCCGAATTCATCTATTTGAGAGATGGCCAATGGCAGAGTGCTTTTGGGTTCTGACATGTAGAGTATTATGCCATCTGCATATAGCCCTATCCTGTCCTATCTGGATTCCCTTATATAGTGTGTGTTGCCGAATCTTTAAGGCCAGGGGTTCTATGGCAATTGCGAATAGGAGGGGGGAGAGCGGGCATCCCTGTCGGGTTCCCCAGTAAAGTGGGAAGGAGGGGGAGGTCAGGCCATTCACCACTATTCTGGCCGTCGGGGCACTATATAGGATAGAAACCCATTTAATGAACGATTCTCCGAATTTTCATAGAACTTCTATCAGATATGGCCATTCTACTGAGTCGAATGCCTTAGCTGCATCCAATTCGATCTCCACCTCCACCCCACCTGAGTGATCACCTGTGTCCTTCTGATGTTGTCCGACGTAGACATTCCCGGGATGAAGCCGGATTGGTCAGGGTGTATGATGTCTTTAATTGCTTGATTCAGCCTGGAAGCTAGCACTTTGGTAAGGATTTTGTAATCTGTGTTTAGGAGGGAGATAGGTCTATATGACCCACATTCCTCTTGGTTTTTATTGGGTTTTAAGATAAGGACTATGTTGGCCTCTAGCATCAACTCTGGAAGGTGTTTTTTTTCCCGAATATATATTTATATAACGAGAGTAGGTGTGGTGTGATTTCTTCTTTATAGTGTAGATAGACCTTTTACTGGTAGGCCATCTGTACCCGTGGTCTTATTTTTTGCCATATCCTTCATTGCCTCCTCAATCTCCTCTGTTGTAATGGGGCAGTCTAGTAGAGATCTGTGTGTTTCTTGCAGTACTGGGAATGTTATATTGGTTAAATAAGTCTCTAGTTCTGCAGGGAAATAGTTAGTTTGGGATTGGCATAGGTCATGGTAAAATTGTTGGAATCTACCTAGTATATCTTTGGGGTCTGTAATTATTGTGCCCTCAGTTGATTTGATCTTAAGTATAGACGGAGGGGCAGTCTCTTGTCGGGCCATAAAAGCTAGTAGTTTACTGGACTGGTTGCCTAGTTCGAAGAAGGACTGACGGGTAAAGAACAGTTTTCTCTGGGCCTTCTCTTTTAGGTATAATAGATACTCTCTACCTGCTTGCAACCATTTGTCTCTTTTGGTGTCTGAGGGGTCAGAAATAAATTATTTTTCTAGACGTTGACATTGTTCCGCTAGTTGATCTTCTTCTTTTGCTGTGGCTTTTTAAATAAAGGAGATTGAGGATTTGAAGCAGCCTCTAAGATATGGTTTAAAGGCCTCCCATACCAACATCATGTCAGGGTTTGCTTCGTGTGCTTCATAAAATATTTGGATTTGCTCTACTATACGATCATTTGGGCCGAGCAGTGAGAGCCAGAACGGTTGTATTCGCTGCCTCTTAATAACAGGGGGCCTGGATTTTTGAGGGTCATGCGGATTGGTGAGTGGTCTGAGATCCCTCTTGGGAGGAATTCTATGGATTCAATTCTTGGGAATAGTGAGGGGGATCCGAATATATAATCTATTCGACTCAGCGCATGGTTGTGGGCTGCATGGCAGGAAAACTCCTGCTGATGAGGGTGAAATACTCGCCATAAATCTAGCCACCCCGTTACTGAGATCATAGAAGCTAGGCGGGTCAGGCTCGTGTCTCCCGCCCTCCGAGCACCACCCCCAAATCTATCCAGGAGCGGATCCATGACCATATTCATGTATCCCATGCAAATAATCGTTGCATCTGGCGAGAATGAAGCAAATTGTATACCTTCTGCCAGAAGGGCTGTTGATGTTGATGGTGGGTTGTAGTAGCATAGAAGGACGTATGGGTCATTATTTATTTTGGATCTTACGAAAATAAATCTGCCTTCTGAGTCTCTTTTCAATTGTTCCACTTCCCATCTAAGTGATCTTTCTATCAATAAAGATACCCCCCTAGAATATGATGTGTCATATGAGTGTGCTGACCACTGGATCCATGGCTTTGACAAGATTTTAGAGGTTTCCGGCGTGAGGTGGGTCTCCTGTAGGCATAATACATGTGGTCGCCAGGAGCGTATTAAAGAATTTATTGTAGTTCGCTTTCTGGCGGATCCCATCTTTGGTACAAGAGTTTGCAATAGGGTTAAATGGTTTTAGTAACACGTTCGTGCATGATATGGAAGTCCCAACATCTAAAGGGAGAAAATGAATGGTTAGGTTGTGTATACGTTACAGTCTTTCTGGTCGTCGTCTGGTAGTTAACCATTCTTCTGCTTCAGATGGCGAAGTTAAGAAATGGGTGCGGTCTCCGTCGATCACTCGCAGTCGTGCTGGGTACACCATGGAGTACGGGAGCTGTAGATCTCGAAGTTGCCTTTTAACACCAAAGAATGATGCTCTTTGTTTTTGGAGATCCGCTGAAAAATCTGGGAAGATAGATACTGTGGCATTGTCATGGCGTAGGGGTCCTCCTTTTCTGGCAGCTTGCAGAATGATGTCTCTGTCACGAGAGTTGAGTAATTTTGCTAGTAGGGGTCTAGGTGGGGCCCGGGGTATGGGCGGCTTTATTGGTACACGGTGGGCCCGTTCGATAACAAAAACCTGTGATAGACCAGCATTGGGGAGAAGTTCGCGGAGCCACTTCTCCAAGAATTCTTCAGGTCTTTGTCCCTCGGTTCGTTCTGGCAGGCCCACTATGCGCAGATTATTTCATCGTGAACGATTTTCAAGGTTGTCTGCTTTTTGTCTCCAATATTCGGCTTTCTGTGTGAGGTCTCGTATTGCGGCCGACATTGGAGAGACGGTGTCATCTAGTGTGGATATTCTGTCTTCCGTATTTGTAACTCTCTCTTTCAGGTTTTGGAGGTCCTGTCTGAGGAGGCTCACATCCATTTTAACTTCGTCAATTTTGCTGGTGAGGGTGGTCGTGGATGTCTGGATTGCAGTTAATAACTGCTCGGATAGTTGTTGCAGGGTTTGGACTGTACCCTCCGGTGGGTTTGAATTGATGTCCTTTTTCGGGGGGGGGGGGGGGGGATGAACCCGCCGGGGCAGCTAGAGTGGATTCAGAGCTTGGGTCTTTGCGGGTTTCGCTTCTGGCGAACGCTTTTAATTTATCAATTGTTGCATTTTGTCTGGTAGGTCCCATGATAGGTTGCTTTGTGTTTCCCTCTTTGGAGAGGTTTTACAATGTGTCGAGTTTCTTGCCTCTGGCTTATGTTACGGGTTGTTAAAGTGTCCTTTTTATGGTCAGACTATCAGATGCATGCAGTACAGGGTTTGAATATGTGGCAGTCACACTAGCAGATAAAGTGCTTCTCCCCCATCCCGTCTGGCTACTTCATTTTGCGGTTTCTTTGCCAGGGGTAAGCGTTGTGTTAGTAGTGGTCGCTTACTGCCATTTATACTGCCATTTATGGGGGGCTTTCTTCAGGGCTCGTGTCGCCCTTTCTCTCTACTGGGGGTATTCTATGGCTGTCTCGGTGACCCCTACACTAGGTATGGCCGGAAAAGGGGGCTCCGCTCCCAGTCTATGGGTTACGCAGAATTTAATGGCTACCGCCCTATCCAAAGCTCCCCCCCCCCCCCCCCCCCCCCCCCGCACACTTAGCTGTCTGTTGCCGTTCCCGGTGCTGTCCCTCTCATTCAGGAGGGGGTCTCTCCGTGTGCTGTCTGCTCGTCAGCACTGTCTGCAAAATGGCGGCGATATCGACCGCGGCGCTGCGGGTCCACCGCTGGCGCCGTTATTGCTGCAGGCGCTGAGGGGGTACCGCCAGGTGTTCGGTCTTTTCTCTCCCTGTGTCTGCGTAGGTGTACTGGGTCTAGGCGGCCGTCTGCTGGCTGGTGTTCTTGCTTGCAAGATGGCGGCGATCGCGGCTCCACGTGTCTGCAGTCAGGGCGTTTTCCCCACGGGTGCTGCATGGGTGCCAATGGTGTTCTGAGGCGCCGCTGGTGGTCTGGTCCTCTTTCACCTTCCTCTCTGCTATGTGGGGTTCCGGGTCTGGAATCTTACCGGCTGGCTGGTGCCCTGTACTGTATGGTGGTAGCGGCCGCGGCTTCTCGGGTCCCCCGCTGGTGTTATTTCTGCCGTGGGTATTCCAGAAGCAGCTTTGGTGGTCTAGCCTCTTCTACTCCCCCTCCGGTAGTGTTGTATCGAGGTTGGGAGTCCTCAGGATGGGTGCAGGATTGCTGGCTGGCCGGTTAGAGCAGGAGCTCTTCTTACATGCGGCCGGACAGCTCGGCTGCTTGTCCACACCCCCCCTCTCCTTGTATTCTTACCCAAACAGTTTCTACAGAGCTCCCAGCTCTGAAGCGTGAATCTCTGTGGAGATGAATGTTTTCCTAACATACAACACAACACCTCCTCCCCTTTTCTTAGGTCTGTTTCTTATAAATACATTATATCCTTCAAGCCTTGTATTCCAATCATGTGTATCATCCCACCAATTTTCCGTGATGCCTATGACATCATATTTCTCTTCCTGTGTTAGGAGCTCCAATTCTCCTTGTTTGTTTCCCATCCCCAGTGAATTTGTGTAAAAACATTTTTGTTTCTGATCGATGTCCCTTGCTTCTCTACTTTCCTTCAGAATTTTTTGTCTTTGTTCATTCCACTTCTAATAGCGAGGGGTGTGACATTATGGAGTGGAGTGTGCGGGGGAAGGCACAGGAGATGATCCTTCCTTCAAACCCTGTCAGTATTCTGTTTGCTCCACTTTCTTGCCACTTTTCCTTTTCTTCCTTTGAGACCCGTTCCTACAATGTAAGCAACAGAGAGACATCCACGCTATAACTTTATTTATTTTTTTTACAACCTAATTTTCCTGTATTCTAATTTGATGAACTTTTGCTTAAAAACAAAGAATTTAATTGTTATTTCAATATTTTTTTCAGAAAAAGCTACCCAGAAATCATATCATTGGATATATGGATGTATAAGGCCGGGTTCACACAGGGCGGATTTGCCGCGGCAAATCCGCCCGCGGCCGCTAATCTCGGGATTAGCCAGCCATGTGGACGAGATTTCTCAGAAATCTCGTCCACACGGGACGGCTAATCCGCTGCGGTAAATCCAGCTGAAACCACGGCTGCGGAAGCCGCGGTTTCAAAAGACGCAGCATGTCTGTTTACTTTTCTTTTTTGTTTATTTTCGGCGCGGCCGTGCCCTCCTCTATGGAGCACCAGCCGCAACGGAAAAGCAAGCGGCCGGGCCGCTTCAAAGTCGCGGCCAAACCGCGAGATTTCCGCCGGGAATACGCCCCGTGTGAACTCAGCCTAAAGACTCTAGATACATCCATATATCCAGTGATATGATTTCGGGGTGACATTTTGTGTAAAAATATTGAAACAACACATTCTTTTTTTTTTAGGTAAAAGTTCATCAAATTAGGATACAGGAATATGAGGTTGTAAAAGAGTTATAACCCGAATCCACTGCCGTTTAATTTGCAACAAGGTTAATAGCATTACATCAGTCAAGAAGAGTCGGCTGCTGCGTCTACTCTCTGGCTCTTTAGAGCCTTAGGAGTTACTTCCTTGGTTTGAGTCTAGGCCTTAATGACAACTACGTGTTTGGGAAGAGCTAACACCTTACAACAAAGACACTGCTTCCAAGTTTTGGATTGGTTTACCCAATGATCCAACCAAAGTTTCCACTGCAGCACAAGTGTGCGAAATCGAATGCGATTCTAAGAGCGTACCTCGAGTCGGTGCAGACATTAAGTTTTACCTTCAGCCAGTCTACACATGGAATCTTACGCTCTCCTTAACTTACCTTTGCTACAACAGCATCAACAACGTAACCCTTTAATAATAAATAAATAAAACACGGACAACCAGGTTGGAACAAAAAGGCCGCGGTCTTTATTGATGGGATTTTATTAACACTTGGGGATCAAATGAAACCAAACCATTAATAATAAATACCGTCTTTAAGACGCGCTAAAACCAACCACAATCCCCAAGTCCCCTTGCCCACCCGCCTAATGCGGGCTACAAATCCCCAACAGGCCATGTCATAACCAATGACAAGGCCCCCCCACAGACAGCGCAGCCTATTCAACCATAGCCTGTAAATCAGCATTAAAAATGTCCAAACCAATGTCTGACAAATGGACTAAATCGTCCCTGAACAGACCGGCAATGAATCCCTCAAGCTCTGTATGCCTAAAAGAAAACCCTGAAAAACTACCTAAAAACCTTGCCATGGCATGATTCACTCTTTTCCGGATCCTCTCAATATACCTAAACTCCGGCAATGTCCACAACAAACGCGGAATTATTTCTGAAAAAACCAAAACCGAACTAGGGAACCTATCCCTAACCCTCATCCACCCCAACTTCATCTCCCTTAACTGCGCTAATGTACTGCCCTTTCCCACATCATTACCTCCCAAATGAATGATCAGAATATCAGGTACAGGCCAAATAGCTTGCTTTTGAATCAGCTCTGACATCAATGAGCCCCAACGCATACCTCGGCGTCCGGCCCAATAAATAACGAAAAGTTCATTGTTCAGTCCCAAGAGCTCAGAATAACAACGCTCCGCAGCACGCTGCTTAGCCCAGAAAACAAACGAATGGCCAACTATCCAGACAATCGTTCTCATAGGACCTGCAAAGAGAGAAAAATTAAACAGCCATACTGTCCGGTCGAACATATATCCGAAATCTGGCAGACCCCCACCTACCCACTTGTCTAATCATATTGTCGTTAAAACCACACCTATATGCCTCCGTCGCCACACCGATGCGGAATGAGTGTGCGGTAATTTTAAAATCCTCACATCCCACAAAACTTAAACACTTCTTTAAAACCATATTAAACTAAAACCTCGATACCGACTGTCCATCTGCATGCATAAGCAGCGAACCTGGAATCAGAGGCCGCATCGACAAAAACGTCTGATACGCCTTAACTGGACATAGATCCGCACACTCATTCGCAAACAGCCGAATCCACATCCCTTTACCCGACCTGTCAGTCTTCGTATGTCTCAAAAAAACTTTGATAAAATTCCCGTGATCAGAGACATCCGAACACAGCAGCAGAAAAAGTGATGTCCTGGCCAAAGATAAAAACTCCCCCAGCCTTAATGCCCAAAGTAGGCCAACAAAAAGGCGCACTTAAACAACTGCACCTCATAAGCTGACCTACATACGGATGGAAGGGAACGGACTAATTTTCCCAATAAAACAAATGAAATTGCCGACCGTTTATCTGGAGAACATGCCACAGATTTATAACCTTTTAGTAACTGCTTAATCTGGAACGGAGCATTAATGGGTAGAAGGTTTTTCCATTTCTAAAGAAAGAAATCCCAGCCAATACCTTAACTACAGAGTTATATGACAACTGGGACTGAAATTTCTCACACACATAGCCAATAAAACATTGCACCTCCTGCGTATCATCCCGGAATCCTTTCCTTCCACAAGAGAGCACCCAATCCTTCCATGCCGCCACATAACCGTGCCACGTCCTAGGCGAGACAGACAGTGAAAGCATCGAGAAGACTAAATGGTCTGCAGATCCCAAAGGCAGTCCAAACAACAGACTCCTGCAATAATCGCTCCGGGCAACGCTTCCCTGAAGGACTGCATCTGTAATTAAGATAAAAATCCAGCAGTCCCATTAACGCGACTTACACCCTATTTAATGCGCAATATTAAATTTTAAACATAAGCGGACCAAAACACGAATGAGCTGCATTGCCAATTCCGATTTGTCGGACACACAATTAAGCGCCATCGATAACCTTCTGTCATCTGAACAGAAGCAAATCCGCCTGTTGGCTAACTGCCCCATAATTGCAACAACACTGCAATAGGAAATAATTAAACTAGCAATCTATCCTTGATAAACCCGTTACCTTTCCACGCCGTATGCCAACACCCCGCCGACCAACTCTGCTTATAAATTACGCCAAAACCAATTGCCGACGCTGCCACTCCTATGCCGAGCTCATCAGCCTGCACCACCGATTGGAACACAGAATGACCATTAAAATCGATTAAAAATTGGAGCCAAACTGCTAAATCCTGCTTCAGTCCTGCTGACAGCCGAACATGCGATGATGGTGATTTCAATCCTCTCATTGCCTCAAATACCCGCTGCGAAAAGCATCAGCCTAACACAATCACCCTTGCCGCAAAGGCAAGCAGTCCAGCTAGTTGCTGTAAATCTTTCAAAGTGGCCTTCTTTCTGCGCAAAATTTGACTAATCAAAGCCGACAACCTCAACACCTTAGCCATAGGAAGTTGAAAAATCATAGCGACAGAATCAATTACTACACCTAAAAATTCCAGACGTGAACATGGAAAAACAGTTTTCTCCACTGCAAGTGGAACACCAAATTGCTGCATTCTGGATATAAAGCCCTCTAAAACCAACTCACAATCTGAGCTGCCAGCCTTCCCGATGAACAAGAAGTCATCCAGGTAAGGCATTACACCAACACATGGGAACTCTTGCCTTATAACCCACTCCACAAAAGAGGAAAATAATTCAAAATAAAAACACGAAGCCTTAAACCCCATGGGAAAAGCCATATCGAAGTAAAAACAACCTTCAAATTGAAACCCCAAAGAGTTAAACCTGGCCTGGCACACAGGCAACAACCTGAACGTAGATTGAATATCCACCTTGGCCATTAATGCTCCGATCCCAAACTGACGCAACAAAATCAAAGCATTGTCAAACGATGCATATTTTACCGGAAACTCATCTGTATTAACCTCGTCATTCAGAGAACCACCTTCTGGATAAGACAAGTGGTGTATCATCCGGAAGGAGTTAGGCTCCTTCTTCGGAACCAAACCTTATGGAGAGATACGAAAATTCTGAAAAGGAGGGGAAACAAATGGACCTGCAACCCGGCCCTCTTGGACCTCCTTCAAAATCTTCTCTCACAACAGCAGGACATTTAGCAACAGAGACCAAATTATTAGCCCATAAACAACCCGGCCCTTTAAACTCTCGTACAAAGAATCCATTCCGAAAACCCTCCTCAACGAGGCTGGCCTTCCAACGAACGGCGTACCTCTCTAACCAGGGTAGCATGCTTGCCAACCTCACCGGAGTCGTGGCCCTTGCTGGGAGCGTCACGTGACAGCAATGCAGCTGGAACAGAGGCAGCCTTTTTAAAACATTTAATGGCCGGGTGTAATCCGTCACCAAAGGAGCATTCATGTTTATATTTGCAATTAAGCAGCCATTTACATTGACCCTCATTAAAAGCAAAACACACCCCCGGGCGCGTTGTTCGCCCCCTGCTGCCTGTACAAGATAGGAGGCCTTGCAGGCAACAGAAGGTTTAGCCACAAGCCCACATCCTTCACTCCCCACTTCAAATTTGGATAAATAGCAAGCTTTTGACGAAACATCATGTCATAATTAAACCATGCTGTTCCTCCAAAATTCCTGTATGCTTCCAGGACAATGTCGACATGTTGGAACAAACCAGCCGCACTCACTTGCGACCATTCCAACAATACCGCAGCGTAAATACAGAACGCCTGAAGCCAGCTGTTAAAATGCCTCGGGCGTCTAATCTCCTCTTTCTCCTCCGTTTTTTTTATCCACCTTCACCGATTCCTTTCCCACAGGCAGTAGGGACATCACATCCACAAACTCGCCTTTCCATATCCGTTCCTTAACCGATAGAGGCAGATGAAAACCCAAAGGAGAAATTTCACAAACCAGCGCTTCTTTGAAGCATGAGTGATTCACTCCTGCTGCCCTGCCCAACTCCGGAATCACCGGAGTTGCATCCCAGGACATTGCAGGAGCCAAGCACCCCGCTCCAGTTCCGCCCTGACCTGTTGAATTCGGCAGCTGAGACCCCCTCTCCCCTGCCTGCGTTATGCGTGACAAACGCAGCAGCAATTCCTCCAGGAGAGGGTTAATCTGCTGGATAGGAATAAGGGGCTGAGAAGAGTTAAAGGGGTTGTCTCACGCCGAAACGGGGTTTTTTTTTATTCAATAGGCCCCCCGTTCGGCGCGAGACAAACCCGATGCATGTGTTAAAAAAAAAAAACGGGTAGTACTTACCGAATCCCCGCGCTGCGGCGACTTCTTCCTTCTTCTTACTTACCTTAGTAAGATGGCCGCCGGGATCTTCACTGTGAGGTCCATTGCCGATTCCAGCCTCCTGATTGGCTGGAATCGGCACACGTGACGGGGCGGAGCTACAAGGAGCAGCTCTCCAGCACGAGCGGCCCCATTCAGAAGGGAGAAGACCGCACAGCGCAAGCGCGTCTAAAATCGCCAGAAGAGGCGATTTTAGACGGATCCATGGAGACGAGGACGCCAGCAACGGAACAGGTAAGTGAATAACTTCTGTATGGCTCATAATTAATGCACGATGTATATTACAAAGTGCATTAATATGGCCATACAGAAGTGCATAACCCCACATGCTTTCATGAGACAACCCCTTTAAGGGGTTGGGCAGGGTTAAGGGGCTGGGCAGAGCTAAGGGGCTGGGAAGGGTTAAAAGTATGCATAACATTAGAATTCACCAGCTGGGCAGATTGAACTGGCCTGTAAGAGTTAATATGCTGCCCACTGACCCTCGCCTGGGAAGCTGGCTGGGGAGGCATAGCTGGCTGCCGAGCATGCACATGCAGCATAGGGTTAACTTGCTTGGAACATACCCCGGGCCCTGAAGGATCCATTAACTGGTGGGGGCCAACAGGCAGGGAGGGAACTGTCTGCAGGAGAGAACATATGGACCCTACTGTCTCCCCCTCCCCCCCGGCCCCCAGCGTGCTCACCCTTAGATGTCCCCTTACCGGCACCCTGTTCAAGAACAGCACCTGCCAACGATCCCCCTCGGCTCTGCGAAGCCCTTCTCCTCGCACTCCTCCTCGGCGGTGTGTAAGCCCGGGTCCTCCTCCTCTGGCGCTTATGTGAGGTCATCTCCCAGGGCCTCTCTTCTCCTTCCGGAGCATACAATCCAGGGTCCACTGTAGCAGACAGCTCAAGCACATCCTATTCAGCGCCCTCTAGTGCTTCCTGCTCTTCACCAACCATGTTAATAACAGGATCCTCTAGTCTCGACTCCAGCACACCCGGCTGACAAACCGGAGTGCTCACTGATGGCAAAGGCAAGGTCAAGCAGCTGCGTAGCCATTCTTCACCTCCAGCCGACTCCGCTCTGATGACTAACTGCCGCAGTAAGTCCTCCATCATCACAAAGCGTCTGTATCCAAGCTGCTTTACAGCCAAAGATGCCCAGGACCTCTTTGCTGATTACTTAAATGCCCTCTGTTCACAGCCCCCTCCACTCCCGTTATCCAATCACATAGGCTTCCACAACACCGCTCCTGCCCAACAACGGGCCGAGCTTCCCGCTCTTTTTAGGCCACCAATCAATGCCTGCTGCCAACTTTACCTCCAAACCGCATGGCAACGACACCCCGGCCAATCACAGCAGGAGACCATCACCAACTATTACCTGACAGAATGACCTGAGAGCCAATTTAATTAACCTTTTAAACACCATAGCAGTATACATTATGGTCCCACATAAACCTATTGCATAACACCAGAACGCTCCCAGATCCCATGTGGATCTCCCTCCTGAGCATCACTCGATCCGTACATTGTAGCGAATGCCATAAACTTCGGCCTTCTGAGCAATGACCCAGGAAGGGAGTGTGTTTTTCCTACAGTTACCAATATTGGTTCTCACTGCATAACCTGTTCTGTTTGTTCCACATATCAAGAAGATAGACCATGTACAAAAAAGCTCAAAATCTGAATTAGCAATTAGTTCATCTTTAACGTGCTCAAATGCAATCATGTTGACCTAGGACATCTTGTTGTTCTGTGGGCTCTAGTGATTTAAAATACAGATTATTTTCAGGCTGCTCTGTCCATTGCCTCCCCTTTGAATACAAGCGAAAATAATGCAACGGAATGCAACATGGTTTGTCTTATGGCCCCGGCCTTTAGTAAGGCATGAATTGTTACTTCAGTCGCTGCCTCTTGTGTGGGACTCGGGGGATACTGAGGTGTGCGAGGAACCACAGCCCCTTCTTTCAGCTTGACTAAGACAGGTGGGACCTGAAGCTTCCCAAATTTCTGTCTTGCTAGTCACCCATAGCATCTGTGAGACCTGAGTAAGCTGGGCTACATCTGCAGGGGGGTATGTAATTTTTGTGTTCTTGTAAAACGCTAATAACAAGCAAATTAAATGTTCATCCACCTCAGAGTCGCGGGTAAGAGTACTGTTGGGTGAGAAGTGGATAGGCTACAAGCCTTGCAAGCCACTATCTGCCCAATCAGATTTTACAGTTGCAGTGTCACTGACTAGGAATTATGTTAAAATCTTACGTATAGGGGAAACATTTTTGTGATTCCATTCAATATCTACATTAGGAATGGGAGTTTAAACAACATTTTCAAAACCCCTAGTTTCACTTCCATTAATTCCAGACATTTGGCTTGAAATCTGCCCCTGCCACCCCTACCTTCCCTCTTCCTTTCCAAGTTCAGTGGAATGAATGAAGAACTTTTGTGATGTGGGGGTCCTAGCTGGGTGGTCTCGTACTCAGTGATTCTGGTACCTGAAGAATTTTTAATTTGTGCTCAATGCAAAATTTCCATGCCTGCATGAGAGACCATGAGAGAACCTGCGCAAAAACTTATTGCAGATAAGGGAAGAAAATACAATCTGTAACTATTATAAGTTGTACAAATTGTGGTTAACTGCTGGTTCATTTAAAGGCCTAATACCTCTTATATTGTTTGGGGTATATTCAATTTCTGCTTGTATCACTGGAAGTATGTCTGCCCTAATAGGTTGACTGGGCAGGTCCTGGACACCATAAATCTACCGATATTAAAAATGTGATACCCTTTTAAGCAAATTTGTTATTAATTGGATTCGGTTTGCAATGCACTCATTAGGTTGGTCCAGTACATAATACTCATTTAGCATCATACCTCAAAAGTATTCAAATAAGTAGAACCCAATATTTTGAATACACCATGTACTTGTATTTTGCATATCACACCCTTTTTTATTAATTTTTGCTAGACTTCTCTGTATTGAGGGGGGGGAGGGGCAAACACATTACATACTTTTCTTCCCTCCCTTTCCTCACATCATCTAGCCCCATCCCTTGTGGTTTGGTTACCTGTTTGAGCATCTTTTTCACACTTTAACTGTCTAGTAGTGCACATAACATATGTAACACCTACAGGAGTCCCTCACACTCATACACACAAAAAATTTACAGAAATAACAGATTCACATTATTTATGGGCAGAATTGACAAATATTACATTTTAATTATTTTTGCAGCTAAAATCACACGTTTTCAATTCATATTGCACAGACAACTTTTAAATCACTATATATAAATATCCTTTCAATTCAACTTTCTCTTTAACCTTCTGTACACATTTGGTAAGACGCTTTTAATTCACTTCGTTTTTTTCCTGTCCTCTAGAGATACTTATCTCTTTAACAGTCCTTTTAGCCTACCGTAGGCGGGTGAATCGCTCTTAAGACGCGTACTCTACCACAATGATTGCGTACTATTTTTCTTTTAAACTGATGGTTGTATCACGACAGAAATTGCCTACATTTGCAGCAATTAATGCATTTGGGGGAGGGAAGGATGAGATGCAGTAAGAACATAAGTTTTCTTATCTCTTTTTTTATTTTATTTTTTTTTAATAGAGCTCGTTAATCTGTCCATTCCAGAATGCAGAAACTCTTCTATTTGGGATCGCTGCCTTTGGAAGAATGACACTCCAGCCTCACGTTGAGAAGCTAAATTTGTTTGCTAGTTGGTATGTTTCCAGGTGGCCAAATTATGAGCTAATGCTCGAGCATCGAGGAAGCTTACAAATTATACAAACTTTGAATGTGATTAGAAGTCATCTGATTTATTCGACAAACCGAAGAGAAATTTTATACAGACATTTGAACAAGGCTAGAACTTGTAATAATTATAATTTATTCTAATTAATTTATTATCATTGGCTATTAAAAAGAACAGTGATGTCTCTTTAGAGGCAGGACTTCTCTCACGCTGATTGGAACGGTTTATCATGAGACTTCTGTAAAATGTCCTTGCATTCTTGTGATAGAAACAATAATATCAGCTAAAAAAAGATAGTTAATAGCTGTAAGAAGAGCAGGTTACAAGACATAAATGGGGGACAGAAAATCTTATAGCTTCTCTCGCATAGTCATTGTCCAGTTATTTGTTCACATTATGACTAGAATTATGTGTGATGCCAAATAGTGTGTAAAGTATTCTAGGAAAGTCACTCGCACGTTTCAGGTTTTTGTAGTCTAAAATTTATTCATGACTTCTAATTCATAAAATTGCATACTTCATTTAGGTTTGTCTTCCAAGTGTTATTTTACTCACTTTGCTTATGTCCTAAGGCTCATTAAGCAAAAAAATAGAACCTATTAAGAATGGAGAAGGACAGAAAAGAGACGGCTGATAAAATACTAGAGCTCACCCTAGAGATAATCTACCTGCTGACCGGAGAGGTGAGGAGTCTGGGAATTGTCTTGTATGGTGTAATAAAGCAGAGACAAGACTAGGGTGGTGAGGAGATGTATAACATGAAGTCAATGTCTCTGTCTGCGCCCAGGATTACATGGTAGTGAAGAAGACCACTAAGGAGTGTGCAGCAGATAGCTGGGCCCAGGATCCTATCACAGTGGCTTCACCTCACTCACAGATACATAAGGAGATCCTGGAACTTACCAACAAGATCACAGAGCTGCTGACCGGAGAGGTGAGTGCTGCCGGGGATGGTGCTGACCGGAGAGGTGAGCGCTGCTGGGGATGTTGCTGACCAGAGAGGTGAGCGCTGTAGGGGATGCTGTTGCTCTCGGAGAGGGGAGTATTGCAGGGGAACTGTTGCCTCGGAAAGATGAGAGCTGCAGAGGATGCTGTTGGGCTCGCAGAGGTGAGCGCTGCAGGGGATGCTGCTGACCGGAGAGGTCAGCGCTGTTGGGGATGCTGCTGACCGGAGAGCTGAGCTCTGCTGGGGATGCTGCTGACCAGAGAGATAAGCTCTGTAGGGAATTCTGTGGGGCTCGGAGAGGCGAGCGTTGTATGGAAAACAGTTGGACTCGCAGAGGTGAGTGCTGCAGGGGATGCTGTTAGGCTTGCAGAGGTGAGCGCTGCAAGGGATGCTGTTAGGCTTGGGGAGGAGGGCGCTGCTGGGGATGCTGCTGATTGGAGAGGTGAGTGCTGTAGGGGATGTTGTGGGGCTCGGAGAGGTGAGCTCTGCAGGGTATGCTGCTGACCAGAAAGGTGAGTGCTGCAGGGAATGCTGCTGACTGGAAAAGTGAGCGCAGTAGGGAAGATGAGACATCATACAGCAAAAGGGAGCACTGTCCAGATAATTACTTTAACCTTAATATACCTGTCAAGTGCTCTTGTGGTGACACATTTCACCTACAGTTGGTGTCCTGCTACTACAGTAGCCCAGGCACGTGTTGTAGAAGCTCCTCAAAACTGCTCAAACTCACTTGGAGTATACTCAATGGGTCACCCCAACAAAGGTAGTGGGGGGGGGGGGGCACAATATCTCCTTTGTCTTCTACATCTTGAGCGTTTTCATTAATGCAATTTTATAATCTCCACAATTTTATTTAATATCCACTCTACGTTTCAGCAATTTTCAATAATGGTGGAGACAGGTTCCATCCCGGGTTCTGGACGGACACTGATGGGACCTTTTGGATGGAGCTAAAAATGAGATGTGAATGGAGACTTAGAAACTGGATCCTCTAAAAATGGATTAATGCAGCTGAAAGGAGTGAAAGGACAATACACTTTCAGTTTGTTTTACAGAATCACTGAGTGGGTTCGTAGAAAAACAGAAACTACACCATTCATTCAACCTCTGTTAGTGTATAACATTAATTTAAAGGGATCTTCAAATAGAGAAACAGAAATGCAGATGTGAATGGGCCCTAATTGAAAATCTGCTTTTAGCGAAATGGGAAGTTTTCCAAGTTCATCTGGGGACCGTGGAGTGTGATATACAGTATTACAGGTTATATAAGTTCTAGAGGTTGACAGATCTCCACACCATGTTTTCTTCTCAGACTGCAAGTAAGGGAGATGGAACCATACTTCTGCAGCGCCATCTATTGGATGGAAGCATTCCTGCAAATCAATGTCTGACCCTTCGTACAGATCTTCACAACAATGATTGGGAATAGTAAACCAAGCCAGAACCCATACACAGACCGCTGTTTGGGGAGTTTTGCCCCTCATCAGTGTGCAGCAGGTTTCTTGCTTGTCTAGGGAGAGGCCTGGGACTGGAGTCGGGAGGGGTAACATCACTCCTAGAGGAGAGCACGGTGCCCTCCTCAAGGAGTGATCATAACCCTCCCGACCTTCTTCTCAGTCTGTAACTGAAGTGGTGCCTGGTGGGGATAGGGGTATAATAATTTTCTCTACACATTTTTTGTGTACTTTTTGGTGTTCTTCATCTTTTGTATGGAATAACTTGAATAAAGAAAGTATATAACATCTCCACTATGGATGCCAGCATGCTTAAAGATACTATGTAATTGACCATTTTACCCCAATTAGGTTTATATCGTTGTCTATCAGGT
This sequence comes from Eleutherodactylus coqui, assembly GCF_035609145.1. Taxonomy (NCBI): domain Eukaryota; kingdom Metazoa; phylum Chordata; class Amphibia; order Anura; family Eleutherodactylidae; genus Eleutherodactylus; species Eleutherodactylus coqui. Next base: position 122,226,988 of record NC_089849.1, read on the forward strand.
TCCTGTAAGATATCAGGATGTGACTGTCTGTTTCTCCATGGAGGAGTGGGAGTATGTAGAAGAACACAAGGATCTGTATGAGGACATCATGGTGGAGGACCACCAGACCATCATATCATTGGGTAAGAGGAGGCCTTTCCTGTGAAGTTGGCCATATAACACAGCTTTTGGAGCATTTGGTTTAGAAAAGAAATAATCAGCCACCATTGAATGTAAAAGTCTTACATTTTGTCTTTTTATTTACCTTCTGGCTGCACCTGTGTGGAGTTATTTGGCGGATTACCAAGAAACGTCTCTAACCTGCTAGATCCTCCAGAATTCTAGATCCATTTGCGCCAAAAAACTGGCGTCCGTACTGCGTGCACCACATCTATTTATTTATGTTTTAGACTCTTTTTGTGCCTCACTTGAGAAAGGCCAGTGGATTATCAGAAGAGTGGTGATGCTTCTCTGAAAAAGGGGTGGGGCTTAAAAGTGACAACGTGCGCCAAAATCGCACTAGAATCGTAATGCAAAGTAAGACAACCAAAATGGGGTGAAAATGTAGAGAAAATTGTCTACAGATGTGCTAAATTATTCCTCCAGCATGAGTCCGTGTAATAAATTTAGCGCATTTCAGACTGCCCGTTCTTGGGGCTCATTCACATGGTCGTAATCACATTTTGATCACATAAATATGCTACGTTTTCCACAACTGAAAATCGCTTACACGATTATTACAGGCGTACGGGAGTATTGGCTGGCTCCTGCAGGTTGTTGTGCACACAAAGAAATACGCAGAAATGCCCATGTATTTGCGCCGGCCTGTTCTCTTGAATGGGCTGCTGCGGTGCGCAATAAGCACCAAAATAGGACATGCTGCAGATTTTGTCAAACAGTCTAACATCACATGACCAAATCTGCTCACGTGAACCATTGAAATCAATGGTTTCTATTATGTGTGCAAAAATTGAAAATGTAATATTGCGCAAATCGTTACTGCGGGTAACTATTAGACAGGTTTAGTAAATCTATCCCAATGTGCTTGTTAACTACATGTGTGTCTTCTACAGATGAGGAAGGAAGACCAGAGGGATGGCCCGGTCCTCTATGTTCCAAGGACAATCCAGAGAAAAACCCCAATGTCCCACAGCATCATCAGGTGAAAGGAGAATGTCAGCATGATTTGCCTCCATAGTGTAGTAGAGGCTCTTGTGATGTCGATGCCTCCTTGTGACCGAGTACGCCTTGTGTTAGTTGTTGATGGTCAAGATGCCTGCTCTCTTGACTTCTTCTTGCCCTCTGATCCGGCGGGGAAGTCTTTCAGTGTAAACGCTCTGCACGAGTGCTATTGACCTTAGCATCGACATCAGCGCTCTGCAGGCGTTTATCTGACTGTAGGCCCGTGTAAAAGGGCTGTTAGACCGGATACACATGGGCTGACTTCCAGCGCAATGTCCGCAGCGGGCATTCTACTGCAGATCAGCCGCAGGAAGCCTGCCTCCAAACCATTTGGTGCGTGTTTTATTGCAAATTCGTGTGTGGAATTCACCACCTCAGCGGCGGTGGCAATGAAAGTGACCTGCTGCAGAACTAAATTCCACACGGGTGGAAGATGGTCCACACACGGAAATTCCGGGGCAAATCTTCCCCATGTGAACCTCACCTACATTTCCCATTATACCTTGGGGTTTGCAGAAGTAAGGCGTGGGGTCCTATAACACTCCAGTTGCTCTTCTCTGAGTAGTATCTATGGACAGCATTGATAGCTCAGTGATACAGAAGCTCTTTCCCCTCATAGTCTTCATGTTTCACCCTGCTCTCCCCTGCCTCCAGTACATTTCCTTCTTCCGCAATTTCGAGAACTCACCATAGGAAAAATTGCTCCGAAGGGGTGAGACATGTGAGGGATGTGTCTCCATTGTGGTGGTCTGCGAAGTGGCGAGAGAAGCTGTGATGGGGAAAATGGTTTACGATATTGGAATGATGTTTGTTGGCTCAGATTCTCAAGGGATTACCGTTATTGTCCAGTAAACATATAAGTATATCACATATTTGGACCCGCAGTTGAAAAAGTTATGAAAGTTATGTATTTGATACTTATTTTCCCCTATAGATCTTCGTTACGCGTTGTATATTCTATTGGCCTGCGTTATGTTTTATAAATACTGTGTTGTTCTTGAATAAAGCCTCTTACTGAAACTACCCAATAAGTCTTCTCGATTGAGAAGCCACCTGGATTTAGGTCCTTTTATGCATCACCTTCTCATTCACTTATCTGGGGAAGAAAAAAGAGCCATGCGTGACAATCGGAAAGCAAATATGCTCCCTGATAAGGGGAATGATGGCATGAACAAAAGTCCAGTCCAGTCCAGCCCAACCCCCCCGCCCAAGCCTCCTTCGTCAGGCTGAAGTGAAATAGATCCAAAGAGGCATGAATATTTATACACACTTATAACATACATACTTATGACAAGGCACAGACATGGATGGGATTGGTTGCATCTAAAGGAATACTGCAATAGAAACATAGGCATTTTTAACTTGACGTTAATAAGGGAGTGAAAGTTTTAGGGTCCCTAAATTACTGTTGGGGGGTATACCAGGCCAGCAATCTTATCTGTGCTATAGATGTCTTATACCTCCCATTCACCCAGAAATCCTCAGTAAGTAATTTAACCCTCTATCAAACGTGTTAAAAGTTGTTATAAATTTATATTCTCAAATTCTTCTATGGCTCTGTGACTTGAAACCACCCTTCAGTATCAAAACTCTTATATTTCCTATGTCATGCCCATGATCTGAAAAGTGCTCGGCCACAGGTTTTTCTGTCTTTCTCTGTTTAACCCCTTGCCTGACTCCGTCGTCAGGCATGTATTCAGGAGAAAAGTTTTACATTTGTCTCCGACGCATGCACGACGACTGTTGTAACAGTAGTGACAGAGGATTCCTAATATTTCTAGACACTATCAAGACCGGCGTTGTACCATTGGATTGGCGCATTGCCAACGTGGTTCCAATTTACAAAAAGGGGACCAAAAGTGAGCCTGGTAACTACAGGCCAGTAAGTCTCACTTCAGTAACGGGAAAACTTTTCGAGGGGATTCTGAGAGACGCCATCGATGAGTGCCTCAAGGAGAACAAGGGAATAACTCCTCACCAGCATGGGTTCATGAAGGGTCGCTCATGTCAGACAAATCTAATCAGTTTCTACGATGAAGTAAGCTCTAGGCTGGACCTGGGAGAATCTATTGATCTCGTATATCTGGACTTCTCTAAAGCATTTGACACCGTGCCACATAATAGGCTGATATATAAAATGAGGCAGCTCGGACTGGGCGAAAACGTGTGTAATTGGGTAAAGAATTGGCTCAATGACAGAAAGCAAAGGGTGATAATAAATGGTTCATATTCTGATTGGGCCACAGGGTTCAGTATTAGGCCCCATTCTGTTCAATATATTTATCATTGACCTGATAGAGGGGCTGCACAGCAAAATATCAATATTTGCAGATGACACAATTATACAATATAATTAATACAAGGAGGACAATGTACGACTACGAACGGACCGAGATAAGCTGGGGACTTGGGCAGAAAAATGGCAAATGAAGTTCAATGTTGATAAATGTAAGGTTCTGCACATGGGCAGGAGAAACGGATGTCACCAATATACACTAAATGGGGTACTGCTAGGGAAAAGTGATATGGAAAAAGACCTGGGGGTACTAGTGGATTGTAGACTAAACTGGAGTAACCAACGCCAGTCAGCTGCTGCAAAGGCAAATAAAGTCTTGGGGTGCATTAAAAGAGGTATAGGGGCGAGGGACGAGAACATTATTATCCCACTATATAAGGCACTTGTCAGGCCTCACATGGAATACTGCGTACAGTTCTGGTCACCGGTGCTCAGGAAAGATGTTACAGTAGTGGAGGGGGTTCAAAGAAGAGCGACTAAACTAATACATGGAATGAGGGGACTGGAATACCCAGAGAGGCACCAAAATTGGGATTATTTACTCTAGAAAAAGGAAGGCTAAGGGGCGACCAAATAACTATGTGTAAATACATGAGGGGACAATACAAGGATCTCTGCCAGGATCTGTTTATACCCAGGACTACGACGGTAACAAGAGGACATCCGCTACGTTTAGAGGAAAGCAGGTTTCATCACCAACATAGAAGGGGGTTCTTTACTGTAAGAGCAGTTAGACTGTGGAACTCTCTGCCTGAGGACGTGGTGATGGCAAAATCCATAGAAGAGTTTAAGGGGGGACTTGATGTCTTTCTGGAGAGGAAGGATATTATTGGTTATAAATCTTAGGTTCATTGTTAATTCGGGTTTACAGGTAGGTAGGAACTATTAGGGGTTGATCCAGGGAACAGTCTGATTGCCATTAGGGAGTCGGGAAGGAATTTTTTCCCCAAAAGGGCTAATTGGCTCCTGCCTCTTGGGGTTTTTTGCCTTCCTCTGGATCAACAACAACACAGGAGGATAAACAGGCTGGACTAGATGGACATTGTCTTCATTCGGCCTTACGAACTATGTTACTATGTTATGTTCATCCCCGCTGCAGTCCACTCATCGATGAACACTGTGACAGTGTTGTCACAGTGTTCACTGAGGAGGGGACACCTGCGGTGATGATTTTTGGGGAAAGATTTGAAATATAAGCCCTTCCCCGAAAATCATCCCAAAAGTCAATGAATGAACCAAACGCTGTCTGTGATTGGCTGAGCGCTGTGACCAATCACAGGCAGCGCTCAGCTGTCACTTAAGGAATGGCAGAGGACTGCCTGTGATTGGCTGAGCGCTCAGCCAATCAGAGACAGTGCTTTCAGCTGACAGGGATTTAAAATCCCCAGCTGAAAAATCTTCAGTGCAGAGTTTAGGAGATCTGATGGAAAACCCGCCAGACCCCGACAGCGGCGAACAGGTGAGTTATTTTATATATATATATATATATATAATAAAGAAATTATTTTTAACTCTTAACACAAGCTAGGGAGGATTTTAGGGTGAGGAGAGGTAAGTGTGTGTGTGTGTATAATATTTTTTTTAACACCGGCTAGGGAGGAATTTTAGGGAAGGGCTTATATCTCAAGCCCTTCTCCAAAAATCACTGCTGGGATTGCCTGCATGACATAGGAGATATGAGAGTTATGATACTGAAGGGGGGTTTGAAGTCACAAAGCCATAGAAGAATTTGGGAATATAAATTTATAATAACTTTTGACACGTTCAATAGAGGGTTAAATTATTCACTAGGATTTATATGTTAATGGCAGGTATAACACATCTTTAACACAGATAAGATTGCTGGCCTGGTGACTTTTTCCCCCTAACAGTAATTCAGGGACTATAAAACTTTCACTCCCTTATCAGGTTAAAAATGCTTATGTTTCTATTGCAGTACTCCTATAATACAAACCAATCACATCCATGTCTGTGCCTTGTCATAAGTTTGTGTGTCATAAGTGTGTATAAATATTCATGCCTCTTCAGATCTATTCCATTTTAGCCTGATGAAGAGCCCGAGAGGTTCGCAAGCTCGCTATTACAACATGTATTTTTGTTAGTCATTAAAAGGTATCATATCTACAAGATTACCTGGCTTCTCTTGCTGGGAACAATCACATTGTACTCTACTGGCTAACACGGTACCAAACCTTTGTTTTTTATTACAGCCATTAGTAGTACTGGTGCATCTCATGTATTTTTGGCTACTGCAGTACCTCCCTGCAAGCTTTAGGAGATGTATCCTTGGCAGGGAAAGGCTTAAATGCAATAGACATCACCTTCGGACAGGTGAGGAATACATAAAAGTAAATTGCTTGGACCCTCCACTGGTTGGTTCCATTAGACCCATAAACATTCCATTACATTCATACTCTTCTTCCTTGCGGTTAAAATGGAGCATGCTGCGATTTCTTCCTGTCCGTGCGATCCGCACGCTGAGAAAAAAAAAATCACATCCACATGCTTTTACTCGCTGTGCAGATGCTAATGCATCCCTATTAGAGATGAGCGAACACGTTCGGCTCCGCCCCTTTTTCGCCCGAACACCGAACTTTGCGAACACTTCAGTGTTCGGGCGAAAAAGTTCGGGGGCCGCCGTGGCAGCGCGGGGGGGTGCGGCGGGGAGTGGGGGGGAGAGGGAGAGAGAGAGGGCTCCCCCCTGTTCCCCGCTACTGCCGCCCGCGCCGCCGCGCATCTCCCCGCCCCCCGGCGGCACCCGGACACTTACGCGCGAACACTGCAGTGTTCGGCAAAGCCGGTGTCCGGGTGCGGATGTGTCCGTAACGGACCCGTTCGCTCATCCCTAATCCCTATGGGTGGCAAGAGGCGCAGATCTCCCACACAGGAGACATGCGCAGATTTTATAATTAAAATCCGCTTGTGAACATTAGGCCTAAGCCAGTCAAGAGTAGAGCATAAAGTTAGGCCTCATGTCCACGGGGAAAATCAGGCCCGCACAGATTTCTGCTGCAGATGCACTATAATTGTCTTTTTTTTTTTTTTATGCGGGAGATCAATTGAGATCATTTAAGATAGAGCTCCCGCACACGTGATCCACATTTAAATGGAGCATGCCACGTTTTTTTTCCCCCGCGTGAAACCCGCAATTCCTTGAAATACCATCCGCAGCTATTTAATTAACCGCGGATGGTCAATGCATTCCTATGGGATGCGGATTTGCTAAATATAATTTCCCCGTGGACATGAGGCCTTAGGCTTAGAGGAAGTACCTAAGAAATGCTGTACTTTATTTCTTTATTTCTTTTTAGAATCCATTCCTAGTTTGGGCTTCAAAAGCACCAAAATGGCACATGTGAAAACAGCTCACCTGTCATCTTAATTATACATCACTTGTTTCATATATTTGTGAATTAGGTTACCAATTGGGATGATATAAAAATTGAAGACTTCAGAGCGGAAGAGCAAGAACACTGTGTAAACCAGCTGTGTAAGAACGAGGATATCGGCACCAGTGAGTGATAGCCATTAAATGAAATTCGTCATCAGAAAATTCAGTATTTTTGTTTTTACACGTCTCTGCCTGTGTGAAAGGAACTGACACATTTTCACAGCTGCTCGGGCAAAACATCCGCTCCCAATCCAATCCGCCAAAAATAAACAGGGACAACCACATGGTAATACATTGATTTTAATTGCAAAAAACAAATGAACATTCTCCATGTTCATGAAAAGTATGTTCCCAGCTTATAACTAGCACTGCTCAGCTGGGGAAAAATTGACCCGAATTTTTCAAAATTAGATCGGATCATCCCAACCTTATTTTTAACAAAAATCGACTGAAATTCATTTCACATATAAAGAGTGGTGTGTGTGTCCCCTGTGGCTCAGTTTCTAGCACTCTTGCCTTTAACTGCTGGGGTCCTAAGTTCAAATTCCATCAAGGTCTACATCTGCATGGACTTTGAAAAACTCTATCCAGATGTTGCTCTTGGTCAGATTTGAACCTACAACTAAGTCTAGGACTGCAGTGCAGCAGTGCAAACAACTGACCCGCCACACTTCTTCTCCATTCTTCTTTTTCTTCATCTTATACTCATCTGGAGAAGAAACACAAAGGGAGCATACAAACTCCATGCAGATGTTGTGCATAATAAGCCGTGAACCTAGAGCTCCATCACAAGGGAGTAGTGCTAGCCACATCAAACTGCATATCCGTCACAGAAATCAGTATGTCAGCCTTGATTTCTGCCGTGGATTCTCTAGTAAATACATGCCAAATTAGCCTAAATTAATCTTACATGCATAAACAAACCCTTAATGTGATAGAAGGGGTTTATCAAAATCATGGGAACGCCACATCAGCATTATCAATCCTAGGGGTTTTCATTATTTTGATAAACCCCTGTACAGCTTCAGTTGCATCATCTGCGTAAAGGTGCAGGTCACACATTAGACTAACAGAGGGAGAGATTGTCAGCTGAAGTACGCCATCAATAGATAACTAATGTTGGCCAAATTTAAAGCCAAGCTCACTTTTCAGACAACGTTATCTAATATTCTGTGTGTCTCATCACTCTCCTAATATACTTTCATTATTAATTTTTCTTTTAACAACACTATATCAAGTATGAAGTTCATAAATTACTAAGTCATCCCAGACAGATGTCTGCCCGGCCTCTGAAGACTTCCATTGAAGAAGAACTCCCCACCTCCTGTGGCAACCTGTTCCACTGATAGATCACTATCTAATCTGTGTCTCCTCCCTTTCAGTTTCATCCCATTGCTTCCAGTCTTTCCTTGTGCAGATGAGAATAGGGCTGATCCCTCTGCAGTGTAACAGCCCTTCAGATATTTGTAGGCCGCTATTAAGTCTCCTCTCAGACTTAGGGGGGCAGTAGGGGTTTTGTGGGTGGTACGCAACGTTGCCTCTGTTATTCAAGTGTGTAAGACCGCTATATGGACCTCTTTGCACACCTGTTCAAAGTTTTACCAGGTGCATACATGCGCATCAGCCGATGGCTCCCTCGGTCATAGAGTTTTACAGACGGCTATAAACTGATCGCATGCATCCTTTTTTCCTTTACCCGCACCCGAAGGACTGCTCTGTAATGTCACGCTGATGATGAGGTCACCAGCTCATTTGCTTCGGCAAACGAGAATCTTGCAGTTGTGTGTAAAAGAGCCATTACTGGAACCAATATAGTAAATTCATCTAGAGCAGTGGTTCCCAAACTATTTCAGCCATGGAGCCCTTTATGAAGCAAAAGTTTCTCATGGAGCCCCAAAGCAGAGGTATATATACAGAGGGTGTGGTCAAGGAAGTGGTTAGGGGCGTGGCTTATCACAACATGATTTTTACCTCCATCATTATCAAAAGGACAGGGCAGTTAAAAGAAAAAAAAAATCATGTCCTCTGGGGAATTCTGGGTGACCTATTAGCGGCATATAAGTAGGGGATTCTGAAAAGCTTCCTTGCTTCTTTCCATGCCACTATTGTGTTTCTTAGTGTTCAAGATGGTTTAATGTCTGGTGGCAGACATATAAATGGGTGTGTAAACATGCTGTGAGACTCCAAGGAGAGGCTTAGTGGGATTCCATGAGCCTATTGGAATATACATCTGTGCCTCCCATCCAGTCTACTATGTGTCTTGTTAGGCATGATATGTTGTAACTTCTGATGCTCGGGAAATTCACGCCTCCCTCACTCCTGCTGAACATTAGCTTCTGCAAGGATATACTCAGGCGTTTTCCTGCTCAAATGAATTTTGTTAAAGCGGCATTAAGGCGTACGATGTCCGGGTGTTTGATTAGGATTGGTATTGTTTGCATAGGATACAGCAGTTTGGAGAATCGCATCATCTTGATGAGATGACATCTTCCCAGCGTTAAGAGAGGAAGATTTGACCATCTCCTCGATTCTGATGTTATCTTTCCGATCAGTAGCGGGTGGTTTAGGGAGTATAGTAAAGTGGGGTCTTTACCTATTTTTATCCCGAGGTATGTGATATGCGGCTTTACTGCTCCTTCTCCCCAACCCAGGGAAGCCCAAAATGAGCTAGGCTCAAGTGCGCCTATCTCCAGGATTTCACTTTTTGTGGTGTTGATTCGGTAGCCCGAGAAGGTCCCAAATTCAGTTATGTCTGCTACTGCTTTTTCCAAATGTGTCTTGGGATCCACCATTAATATGAGGATATTGTCCACAAAGAGAGTGGTCTTAATTTCTTGCGTTGCTACTTTTATTCCTTGCAAAATGGGGGAGTCCTCTAGATGACGTACTAGTGGTCCTAGCACTAGGTCCAACAGTAAAGGAGATAGCGGGCAGTGAATAGTGGAAATGGGTCTGATAAGAATCCTGGTGTATGGATTCTTGCTGTTGGGCTACTATAAATGCTATTAATGTAAGTGCGGAAGGGGCCCTGTAACGCTATTTTATCCTGGACCATTCCCAGCCATCTCCAGTGCACAATATCAGATGCCTTTTCAGCGTCTAGGGATATTAGACCCGGGTTTGGCGCTGGGTGAGTCCTGCGCCTTAGTGTGTCTTATACCGCTAAGACCTTTCTCATATTTGCCCAGGAATACCCAGAGAGGCTATCCAAATTGGGATTCTTTACCCTGGAAAAAAAAAGACGGCTAAGGGGCGACCAAATAACCATGTATAAATCCATGAGGGGACAATACAAGGATCTCTCCCATGATCTGTTTATACCCAGGACTGCGACGGTAACAAGAGGGCATCCGCTACGTCTAGAAGAAAGCAGGTTTCATCGCTAACACAGAAAAGGGTTCTTTTCTGTAAGAGCAGTGAGACTGTGGAACTCTCTGCCAGAGGAGGTGGTGATGGCAAAATCCACAGAGGAGTTTAAGAGGGGACTTGATGTCTTTCTGGAGAGGAAGGATATTACTAACATGCTGTAGAATTAAATCCCGCACGACATGTCAATATCCGCGCGGGCTTTGTGCAGATTTTCTCCACAGTGTGTGGATGAGATTTTCAAAATCTTATCCACTTTGCTGCTACAGCTACTGTAAATTCCGCAGCAAATCTACCCCATGTAGTAATAGTAACAGTCTACATTGGTAGCCCTAGTGGTAATAGTGTCCCCTACATTGGTGGCCCCTGTAGTAATAGCGACCGCCTACATTGGTGGCCCCTGTAGTAATAGGGACCGCCTACATTGGTGGCTCTAGTAGTAATAGTGTCCCCTATATTGGTGGTCCCAGTAGTAATAGTAACCGCCTACATTGGTAGCCCTAGTAGTAATAGTGTCCCCTATATTGGTGGCCGCAGTAGTAATAGTGACCACCTACATTGGTCGCCGCAGTAGTAATAGTGACCACCTACATTGGTAGCCCCAGTAGTAACAGCGTCCCCTATATTGGTCACCCTAGTAGTAATAGTGTCCCCTGTATTGGGGGCCCCAGTAGTAGCATCCCCTATAGTCGTGGCCCCAGTAGTAATAGTGTCCCCTATATTGGTGGTCCCAGTAGTAATAGTAATCCCCTGTATTGGTGGCCCCAGTAGTAATAGCGTCCCCTGTATTGGTGGCCCCAGTAGTAATAGCGTCCCCTGTATTGGTGGCCCCAGTAGTAATAGTAACCCCCTGTATTGGTGGCCCCAGTAGTAATAGCGTCCCCTGTATTGGTGGCCCCAGTAGTAATAGCGTCCCCTGTATTGGTGGCCCCAGTAGTAATAGTGTCCCCTATATTGGTGGCCCCAGTAGTAATAGTGTCCCCTATATTGGTGGCCCCAGTAGTAATAGTGTCCCCTATATTGGTGGCCCCAGTAGTAATTGTACCCTATATTGGTGGCCACAGTAGTAATGGCATCCCCTATATTGGTGGCCCCAATAGTAATAGCGTCCCATATATTGGTGGCCCCAGTAGTAATGGCATCCCCTATATTGGTGGCCCCAGTAGTAATAGCGTCCCCTATATTGGTGGCCCCAGTAGTAATAGCGTCCCCTATATTGGTGGCCCAAGTAGTAATAGCGTCCCCTATATTGGTGGCCCCAGTAGTAATAGCGTCCCCTATATTGGTGGCCCCAGTAGTAATTGTACCCTATATTGGTGGCCCCAGTAGTAATAGCATTCCCTTTATTGGTGGCCCCAGTAGTAATAGCATTCCCTTTATTGGTGGCCCCAGTAGTAATAGCGTCCCCTTTATTGGTGGCCCCAGTAGTAATAGCGTCCCCTATATTGGTGGCCCCAGTAGTAATAGCGTCCCCTATATTGGTGGCCCCAGTAGTAATAGCGTCCCCTATATTGGTGGCCCCAGTAGTAATAGCGTCTGCTATATTGTTGGCTACAGTAGTAATAGCGTTCCCTATATTAGGCCTCCTTCCCACGAACGGATTTACGCCGCGTAAATTCGCGGCAAAAATCCGCTGCGTTGCCCCCTGCTATTAGGTTCTATTGAACCTAATAGCATAATGCTCACGATGTGTAATTCCACCGCGGAATTTCGCACGGTGAAATCTCCCGTTCTCACCCGCAGCATGTTCTATTTGCCGCGGGTGTACGCGCTGACGGCTTCCATTGCAGTCAATGGAAGCCGTCCGTTCACGCTATCTCCCGCTGTAACGAGCGGAAGATAGCGTGAAAAAACGCTTCCCCGCCTACCGCCGCGCGTCATATGACGCGGCCGGCGCGTCACGTGACACGGCCGGCCGCGTCATGTGACGCGGTGGGCGTGTCACATGACGCGACGGCGGTGGGCGGGGAAGTGTCTTCACGCTATCTTCCGCTGGTAAGTATGGGGTCTTTGGGGGGCGCCGTGACGGGCTTCACTGCGGAATATTACGCGGCGGAGCCCGTCACGCTCGTGTGAAGCCGGCCTTAGCCCTAGTAGTAATAGTGACTACCTATATTGGTGGCCCCAGTAGTAATAGCGTCCCCTATATTGGTGGCCCCAGTAGTAATAGCGTCCCCTATATTGGTGGCCCCAGTAGTAATAGCGTCTGCTATATTGGTGGCCCCAGTAGTAACAGCGTTCCCTATATTAGCCTTAGTAGTATTAGTGACCACCTATATTGGTGGCCCACTGCAGGGATGAAGGAAATCCCTGCTGCAGCTGTCACATCCGTGGCAGCAGATCACAGAGTTCTCCCAATGCTTTCAATGTGGCTGGTGCTGCTGCTGCTGGCCCAATTGAAAACAATGGGATTTTCACAGGGTGATAGGACATGCTGTTATCTGTTTCCCACATAGCATCACAACGCACAAAAGAATGGGGTTCATATTTGTGTGCCTTGCAGCGCACTAATCTTGTGCTATTTTCTCGGCTGTGTCAAACCGGCCTTAGGGGTAAATGAATGTCCAGGACCTGCGGTCGGCATAGTAGTGCAGATAACATGACTGGAGCTGGCTCATGTGATCCGCGTTGCTATGCCGGCCCCAGGTTCTGGACATTGCTTTCCTCAGTACAGCCCGTTGGGACACCTCTACAGCGGTGAGTATAGCGGAGACCTAGACCCTCTGTCGAAGCCCCTGACAATTGCTTGCGGAGCGCAGTTTTGGAAATGCTGATCTAGAGTCTCATAAGAGACTGACACCTTTTGCAAACTCTCTCAGCCCCTGTATAAAGGGTATGTGTTTCTGGTATGTTGTATTTGGTCTTGAGCTCAGATGGGTTAAGCCATCTGTTCTCTTGTGCACGAGGTGCTGGCCTTCCACTACCCCTTTTTCTCGCCGCTCCTTGAAGACTCTGTCATCATGTCCTCTGGGGAATTCTGGGTGACCTATTAGCGGCATATAAGTAGGGGATTCTGAAAAGCTTCCTTGCTTCTTTCCATGTGTTTTTCCTTATTGTGTTTCTTAGTGTTAAAGATGGTTTAATGTCTGGTGGCAGACATATAAATGGGTGTGTAAACATGCTGTGAGACTCCAAGGAGAGGCTTAGTGGGATTCCATGAGCCTATTGGAATATACATCTGTGCCTCCCATCCAGTCTACTATGTGTCTTGTTAGGCATGATATGTTGTAACTTCTGATGCTCGAGAAATTCACGCCTCCTCACTCCTGCTGAACATTAGCTTCTGCAAGGATATCCTCAGGCGTTTTCCTGCTCAAATGAATTTTGTAAAAGCGCATTAAGGCGTACGATGTCCGGGTGTTTGATTAGGATTGGTATTGTTTGCATAGGATACAGCAGTTTTAAGAATCGCATCATCTTGATGAGATGACATCTTCCCAGCGTTGAGAGAGGAAGATTTGACCATCTCCTCAATTCTGATGTTATCTTTTCGATCAGTGGCGGGTGGCTTAGGGAGTATAGTAAAGTGGGGTCTTTACCTATTTTTATCCCTAGGTATGTGATATGCGGCTTTATTGCTCCTTCTCCCCAACCCAGGGAAGCCCAAAATGACCTAGGCTCAAGTGGGCCTATCTCCAGGATTTCACTTTCTCGTCCGTATCATTGGGGGCCACAGCCTAGACCATGGGATATAGCCACTGCCCTAGGAGGCGACACGAAGCAAAAAAGTGTTAGCTCCTCCCCCCTGGCTATATTCCCCCTGCAGGCACTCAGCTAATTAGTCTTTAGCTTAGTGTCTGCTAGGAGGCAGACGTGGCTATTCGCGGGAATCCGGGGAGTCGGGGCTTTTCCCTGGCTCTACTGGCCTCCTGGGGGAGACGCAGGCAGGGGGTGCCTCCACCACTTCTGCGGCGTCTCACCCAGTGAAGAAAAAGGGGCCCGACCATGCAATGCGCATCTGAGTCGGTTACCCGCCAGCCATAGGGCTCCCCCTCCCTGGAGTGGCGCACTGCCTGACCAGTGGCGCATAGGGGGTAGCACTGCTGGAGACAGGTCGACGGGCGGACAGGCTGTGGCTTCCCTGACGGCGCAAGGTACCTCAAGGAGGACGTAGTGAAGAACGGCAGCAGGATGGCAGCAGCTCTCCCGGCAGCAGGGGTAGGAACACGGCATGCTAGCAGGACGCCGGGGCGCTGGCTGGGCAGGTCACTTCCGGGTGCGGCGCTCCGGGGGGCGGGGCGCCGGGCCGGAAAATGTCACTTCCGGGTCGCGGTCGGACTTCCGGGGCAAGCCACGCCCCCTCCGACCGCGGCAGACCTGAAAGAAGCAACCAGACAGAAGAATGGCCGCTCTCAGCCGCGGGACACCCTGGTCGTCTGGCACTACTGAGCCCAGCACTGTGCGCAGCTCTCAGCTTGCAGCACACAGCACACAGCACACAGCAGCATCCAGCCCTCATACGGCCCTGCAGAATTCTGCTACAGAGTGAGCACCCGAACAGCAGAAGCATCTCCTGTAACGGGCACCAGCAGCTGTAGCAGCACCGCAGCAGTTTCTGCCACACACCTGCCGGGTCACCAGCGCTACTATCTCCGTGTGGTGGACCCATGTCGACTCCTGACGGCCTTCATGCTTCAGGACCAGAGGCTCCAGCTGGATCAGGGGAGCCGCTAAAACAGCTGCTAGACCGGGTAAGCCCTGCCAAGGCAGCACTTTGCGGTGTCTCCCCTACCCCTCCCCTGTCCCCCCTGCAGGTACTCCTGTGGCAGTACGTGGCAGCCCCAATTACCCGGGGTTTCCTGTTGCCATGTCTGACCCTAGATCAGAGGGTTCCAGCCCGGCCAAAGGGAGGGTGAAACATTACGCTTGCACAGCGTGCAGCGTTAAGTTTGCCTGCGGTCAAGTCGACCCCCGCTGTGCTAAGTGTGCTACGGCACGCGCGGTTCCAGGGATCACGGTGCCCCCCGCCGCCCCTGTGGAGCCAGGGCCCGAACCCCAATGGGCGAGGTCCTTGGCCGCTGCCGTCTCCGGCCTGGCCAGATCTTCTGCGGCAATTTTACGCCGGTTAGAATCCAGCTCGGAAGTTTCCTCTTCGGAATATGCGCGCGGGAGGGCACGCAAAAGTGGGAGATCCTGCAGCAGCGAGGACACTTCCCGTAAATCTCGCCATACCAGGAGGTCATCTAGACCCTCTGTGTCCAGGCGGTCCAGAGACGCTCATGATTCCCATGGGTCCAGGGAGTCCGTCCATACGTACCACAGGTCAAGGCATTCTTCGCGGTCCCGGGCTCGCCAGGACTCCTCCCGAGCATCGTGCTCGCGGGCTTCTCAGGATACGGCGCAAACAGCGGGCGAGAGCAGTGGGTCAGAAGACGACGAACGCTCCGCGGTCTCGTCTGCTTCTGAGCTGGACGACGAACAGGTTTTGCGGCTGGCGAGCCTAATGGACAGCTTAGTAATAGCTGTAAGAGAAACCCTCCAAGTAACGAAGGAACCAGTAGAGACGACTCCTTCCACGGTGTCGTTTAGACGGCAGAAGAGATCGCGACAGGTCTTTCCAGACCATCAGGATTTCGCTGAAGTCCTTAATAAAGAATGGCAGAACCCTGACAAAAAATTTTTTAGGGCACCTGGGAAGCTACATACCCATTCCCAAGAAGTCTGAAAAAGGGTTGGGCGGTACCCCCAGTATTCGACCCACCAGTGTCACGGCGATCTAGAGGCACGGCGTTGCCAACAGCCGAAGTGGCAACTCTGGCTAATCCTCAAGACAGAAAACTGGATACATTGACGAAATCGGTGTTTTCAGGCCACGGGCACCACCCTGCAGCCGATCTTTGCGGCCGCATGGGTCAGTAAAGCATCCATAGCCTGGGCCAAACAGCTGCGGAAAGACATTCTAGCAGGCGCTCCACCTAGTGAGCTACTAGGAAGCAACAGACAGTATCATGCAAGTGAACAAGTTCGTATGCGCAGCAGGGCTAGATGCAGCTAAGTTCGTGGCGCGAGCGTCCGCCGCATCCGTCACGGCAAGACGAACCCTCTGGCTAAAGAACTGGTCAGCCGATTCAGCGTCCAAGATGGTCCTGACAAAGTTGCCATTTGAGGGAAATAGGCTCTTTTGGGCCTAAATTAGATGACTTGATAAAGGACGCCGCAGGCGGCAAAAGCACGTCATTGCCACAAATTCCAACAAGAAAGGAAAAGGTTCCGTTGAAGAGGAAACCGTTTTTTTTTAGGTCCTTGCGGCGTTGCTCGTCCCGTTCTGGGTCAGGGCAGTGGTCCCAATTTAGGAGGACCCCGACAGACGCAAGGAAGGGTCCAACCCTCAAGGCGAGACAAGCATGGCGATCCCGACCGGGAACATCTAGGCGGCGGGATCAAAGAATGCGGCATGAGGCGCCGCCCCCACCCAGGGTCACCAGGGTGGGGGGCAGGCTCTCCCAATTTCGGGAGACATGGTGGAGTCGCGTGAGCGACTCGTGGGTGCAGGAGATCGTGGCATCTGGGTACGCGATCGAATTCGTGACTCGGCCACAGGATTCGTTTCACAAGTCCAGAGTGCCTGCCACCCCAGAAGGAGTAGCCAGCCTACAATTGGCAGTGGAAAATCTTCTGGCACAGGGAGTTATAAAACCAGTGCCAGGGGCGCAAGAGAAGCAAGGGTTCTACCCAAATCTTTTTCTAGTGCCCAGAAAAGACGGCAGGGTCAGGCCAGTACTGGACTTAAGGAGACTGAACCAATTCATCAAAACAAAACATTTCCGGATGGAGTCGATCAGATCCGTGATAGCCTCCATGCAGCCGGGGGAATTCTTATCCTCAATAGACATCAAGGACGCCTACCTCCATATCCCGATTCAGGAAGCACACCAAAAATTCCTTCGTTTCGAGACGCAGGGAAGGCATTTTCAATTCACGGCTCTGCCATTCGGCCTTTCAAACTCTCCAAGAGTCTTTACGAAAGTACTAGCAGCAGTGATGGCACTACTCCATGCAAAGGGCATAGCGGCCATACCATACCTGGACGATGTGCTAATAAAAGCACCGTCACGGGACGGCAACGTCAGGAGTTTACGTGTCACGATGGAAACTTTAGAAGAATTTGGCTGGATAGTAAACCGCGAAAAAAGCGTGCCTAATACCAACACAACAGTTGGAGTTCTTAGGCATGATATTCGACACCAGCCAGCACCGAGTGTTACTACCCCAAACAAGGTGGACAAGCTTCTACACGGTGCTCGGTCTCTAATACAGAAGAGAACGCTAACTATTAGACACTGTATGAGTATTCTGGGCCAGATGGTAACAGCCTTCAATGCGGTCCCCTATGCCCAGTTCCGGTCAAGGATGCTACAACATCTGATATTGTCCCGCTGGAACAGGTCCACACTGACTCTGGAACAACGAATCCGGATAACCCCTCAAGTCCAGGATGCGTTGAAGTGGTGGTTGAAACCAGGGAGGCTTCAAGCGGGACGGCCTCTGGGCCCAAAACAATGGGTAGTATTGACAACGGACGCCAGCCACTCAGGCTGGGGCGGAGCACTGGGGGGCCAGTCGGTTCAGGGAGTTTGGTCTCAGAAAGAAGCAAGGTTGCACATCAACATCCTGGAATTATGGGCCATTTACCTGACTCTCCGGCATTTCAGGTCCAGTCTCAAAAAGAAGGATGTGCGCATCCAGACGGACAACACCACAGCTGTGGCCTATGTCAACCATCAAGGGGGCATACGGAGCGCGTCAGTAATAAACGAGGTGGCTGGCATACTGACGTGGGCGGAGAATCATCTGAGCTCAATATCAGCAGTCTACATTCCCGGAGTAGACAACTGGGTGGCAGATTACCTAAGTCGGGAAACGGTGGATCCCGGCGAATGGGGGTTGCACCCCGAAGTATTCCGGACAATATGTCGGAAATGAGGTACAACGGACGTGGACCTCATGGCATCCAGACTGAATTACAAAATTTGTGGCCCGAGCACGGGATCCGCAAGCAACAGCAACGGATGCACTGACCATTCCGTGCGGAGGACACAAACTCCTGTACGTATTTCCACCAGTCCCCCTCATACCAAGAATCATGTGGAAAATCAGGCAGGAAGGGCGACCAGCGATATTAATAGCGCCAGATTGGCCAAGAAGAAGCTGATACGCGGCCATCATAGAAATGTTGACCGACACACCATGGCACCTACTGGATCGAAGAGACCTGCTATCCCTAGGACCTTTACTACACCCGGATTCCAGGTCTCTACATTTGACGGCCTGGCCGTTGAAACCGAGGTGTTAGGAAGAAAAGGTGACTCGGAGAAGGTGATTCAGACAATGATACGGGCCAGGAAACCGGCCTCGTCGGCCATTTATTACAGAATCTGAAAGCGTTTCTTCACCTGGTGTGAGGAGCGGCGAGAGCAGCCGATGCAATTTCAGTAGCCAGAATACTGGCATTCTTACAATCGGGTCTCGAAATAGGATTAAGGGTAGGCTCGCTAAGGGGGCAGGTGTCAGCACGGACGGTGCTGTTTCAGAGGCCAATCGCAAACAGAAGGGCTGTGCGTACATTCCTTCAGGGAGTTGGCCATACGACACCCCCGTTGAAACCCCCGGTTCAAGCATGGGATATTAATCTTGTGTTGGAGACTATAACAGACCAACCGTTTGAGCCGCTGAAAGAGATTCCTATGCGACTACTGACCTGGAAGGTAGTATTCCTCGTCGCTATTCGTAAGGCCTTGGAGCCGGCGGCCTTGTCTATACAGACCCCCTATATATGACTTTCCACGAAGATAAAGTGGTACTGAGACCATCACCAGAGTTTCTACCGAAAGTAGTCTCAGAGTTTCACATCAATAATGAAATTGTCTTGCCTTCCTTCTGGCCAACGCCGGTACACACGAGAGAGAAAATGCTGCACCACCTGGACTTGGTGAGGGCATTGAAGATTTATGTAAAAAGAACCAAAGGATTCCGTAAGACTGACACCCTCTTCGTAATTCCGGAGGGGGCTCGGAGGGGCTCGGCAGCCTCAAAGGTCACCCTATCTAAGTGGATAAGGTCCTTGATAACAGAGGCGTATCGCACCTCAGGATTCACGCCACCATTTTGGGTTACGGCCCACTCCACACGGGCGGTAGGGGCCTTCTGGGCGGTCCGGTACGGAGCCTCGGCACTTCAGGTGTGTAAGGCAACCACCTGGACTTCCTTACATACGTTTTCAAAGTTTTATAAGGTCCACATATCTGCATCATCGGACGCCCACTCGGCCGAAAGATCTCGCAGGCGGCGGTCCTTTGACCACACGGTCAAACTTTAAGTGCCCACCCGTTATATATAGATTTTCGGGACTGCTTGTGGACGTCCCATAGTCTAGGCTGTGGCCCCCAATGATACGGACGAGAAACAGATATTTTTGGTATAACTTACCGTAAAATCTCTTTCTCGTCACGTTCATTGGGGGCTACAGCACCCACCCCTTGTTTATTTAGGCGGTTGCTGGAACTTTCTGTTCTTTGGTCATTGTTTGGCAGAGAATTATGCCAAAGTATGTATTTTGTTATGTATGAAACATAATATGCATAATCGTACTCCCACTGGCTTCCTACTGCTTGCAGACAGACTAATTAGCTGAGTGCCTGCAGGGGGGATATAGCCAGGGGGGAGGAGCTAACACCTTTTTGCTTAGTGTCGCCTCCTAGGGCAGTGGCTATATCCCATGGTCTAGGCTGTGGCGCCCAATGAACGTGACGAGAAAGAGATTTTACGGTAAGTTATACCAAAATATCTGTTTTTGTGGTGTTGATTCGGTAGCCCGAGAAGGTCCCAAATTCAGTTATGTCTGCTATTGCTTTTTCCAAATGTGTCTTGGGATCCACCATAAATATGAGGATATTGTCCACAAAGAGAGTGGTCTTAATTTCTTGCGTTGCTACTTTTATTCCTTGGAAAATGGGGGAGTCCTCTAGATGACGTACTAGTGGTCCTAGCACTAGGTCCAACAGTAAAGGAGATAGCGGGCAGTGAATAGTGGGAATGGGTCTGATAAGAATCCTGGTGTATGGATTCTTGCTGTTGGGTTACTATAAATGCTATTAATGTAAGTGCGGAAGGGGCCCTGTAACGCTATTTTATCCTGGACCATTCCCAGCCATCTCCAGTGCACAATATCAGATGCCTTTTCAGCGTCTAGGGATATTAGACCCGGGTTTGGCGCTGGGTGAGTCCTGCGCCTTAGTGTGTCTTATACCGCTAAGACCTTTCTCATATTTGCCCAGGAATACCCGGAGAGGCTATCCAAATTGGGATTCTTTACCCTGGAAAAAAAAAAGACGGCTAAGGGGCGACCAAATAACCATGTATAAATCCATGAGGGGACGATACAAGGATCTCTCCCAGGATCTGTTTATACCCAGGACTGCGACGGTAACAAGAGGGCATCCGCTACGTCTAGAAGAAAGCAGGTTTCATCGCTAACACAGAAAAGGGTTCTTTTCTGTAAGAGCAGTGAGACTGTGGAACTCTCTGCCAGAGGAGGTGATGATGGCAAAAGGAGTTTAAGGGGGGACTTGATGTCTTTCTGGAGAGGAAGGATATTACAGGATATAAATCTTAGGTTGATTGTTAATCCGGGTATACAGGCAGGTAGGAACTATTAGGGGTTGTTCCAGGGAACAGTCTGATTGCCATTAGGGAGTCGGGAAGGAATTTTTCCCCCAAAAGGGCTAATTGGCTCCTGCCTCTTGGGGTTTTTTGCCTTCCTCTGGATCAACAACACAGGAGGATAAACAGGCTGGACTAGATGGACATTGTCTTCATTCGGCCTTTCATACTATGTTACTATGTATATTACTATATCTAAAGAGTTCTGCTTGGAAGTACGTTTTGTATGACCATTCTTTTCTATCTACCCAAAGATCGAAGTCTAATTTTGCTGTCTTCCAGACTTCTCCGTATTGGGTAGATAGGGATGTAAGGAATGTGGTGTATGCTTCCTTGAGTTTTGCACTCGCCTTATTGAATTGCGTGTTTATTGTTTCCTTGAGGTTGGACATGTAGTTTAGGGGTTTGCCTCGAATCGTCGCCTTTGCAGTCTCCCAATAAAGAGGAGTGTATCTTGTTATAGTAATCCTATTCTACCTACCCAGCTCTTAACATCTCCAAGAAGTTTTCATCTCTGACCAGGAAAGCAGGGAAGCGCCACATAAAGTCGGTCCCCTTTTGATAAGTGTCATGTATTCTCGTGGATATTGACGCATGATCAGAGATCACCAAGTCCTTGATCTCTATTTCTGTGACCTTCTGGGAGAGGTTGCTGGATACCTGTATATATCAATGCGTGACCAAGCCTGGTGCACGTGAGAGAAAAATGTGCATTCTCTGCCATCTGGGTGCAGGAAGCGCCATGGATCACATAAATCTGTGTTTTCTACTAGCAGTTGCAGCACTCAGTCTCTATGGCTGGGATCCCCACCAGGGCCGCTACGGTCCTCATCTGGTGACATGACTGTGTTTAAATCTCCTCCCACTATCTTTTGTGCATTCGCGTCGCTGTGCAGTTATTGATGTAGTTGTCTGAAGATCTGTTTGTTCTCTCTGTTTGGGGCATATATATTATATATGCTTTACCCCTATATGTGACCGCTTGCCCTCCTGGTCGCGATTTTCTGATGTCACCTTTCCTGTAAATGATTTGTTTATCATAGTCAGTACTCCCGCCTTCCCATTTACGGCCGGGGATCCCATCACTTCCCTACCCAGAACTTTAACATGCAATTAAATTCCTCTTCTAGGAGATGTTTCTTGTAACAATACTAGATCTGGTCGATATTTCTTCAGATGGCGTAATATCATTACTCTCTTATGTGGGGACCTGAGTCCCTTTATATTCCATGATATTTTACTAGCCAGGAGAGAGAGGGGGAAAAGGAAAAATATAGAACATAGAAGCTGTAGATTTAAGTTAGTCGCCTTGTTATAGGGGACATGTTCTTGGTCTACACCTCAGCTAGAACAAATTGCTAACTGTATCTCTTTGGAATTTTTCTAAACTAATGAAAACCTTCTTAGAAAAAAAAAATAAAAAAATATATGGGTAGTGCCAAATCTATCCAGGAGTCTATAAAAACACTTTTAAACTTGTATCAAATAAGGGAGAAGGAATAATACCTTCACAGTGCCACCTATTGGAAGGCAGCATCCTTTCAAGCCAAAGTCATACTTTTTTATACAAGCCTTGTAACAATGACTGGGAATTAAAAGTCATTGTTACAAGGCTTGTATAAAAAGTCTGACTTTGGCTTGAAGGAATACTGCCTTTCAATGGGTGGCACTGTGGAGGTATTATTCCATCTCCCTTATTAGCATATTACCCAGAGGAGTGTGCATGGCCATTTGAGTCCCCTCACTCACCATCTAGATGGTCTCCCTAAGGAGGAAAGATAGTATTTCTAAACTTGTATCGTCACACTTGTACCTCTATAAGGGTCAGCATTGTGTGTGTTGGAGCTTCTCTTTTTTTCTGACTCATGAGGAGCTCCTTCCTCTGGCTTGCTTTTATATCCTTGATGTGTCGGAGCCTGAGACAGTATGCCCCTTGTCCTTTTTTGTGGTGTTGTTGTTGGCTTTGTTTTGAGTCTCAAGAAATGTATGCTTCATTGGCTGGAGTTCCAAAACTCTGATGAATAGAAGAATCTCTCTGGACAGAACGTCAGGTAGCTTTTCCAACAGGCGTTTTCAGCCAGTTATTAAATCCCCCACTTCCACACCTTATATGCCTTCTCTTACAGATCATAGGGACCTGTATTTCTTCCCCCCCCCCCCTTTTTTTTTGTCTTATCCGTCTTTGTCTTCTTGCTTGAGTCACTGTATTTAAAGGGAGAGCATAGAGGATCCACTTCATTGATGGGGGGGAGGGGGGTCCCAGAGCAAGGGACTACATCAAGTATGGCCAATAAGGGGTAATGATATCTTAAAGGGTGCCATATATCTAAATGGGGCCATGAAACCAAAGAAGTGAACACCATTACTAAAAGGGGGCACATAAGTGCCATGGTTACTTTATGGGGCCACATAGGGACACTATTACTTTGTGGGGCTGCAGAAGATCACACTAGTACTATGGGGTAGTACTAAGGGCTAGCGGCAGGAAGGGACAGTTTGCAGAGATTATTTGTAGCTCAAAGAAGTTTTGATGGCAGTGGGGGATAAAGAAGAAATGGGGAAGTGAACACTGTCAAGAAGAGGAAATGTTGCGTCACCTGTGATCCCGGGAGGTAATCCTCATCACTGTGTAGAGCTGGTATCTGTTATATAGTGACTGCTATAGACTGCGTTTTATAGGTTAAGGTCCAATTCTGTGCTTTGCTAAGTTCTATGTATAAGCGCTTCAGGGTGAGGAGCGGCCTTGGGGGACCTGCGGGGGCAGCACATTCCAAAATGAGGGTTCTTAGTCATAGTGTGGCTAATTAATATAAATACGCCTACATGCTTTTTCTTGCAGCACACTTTGCCCCCTTAGCTGTAACTTTGGCGTATGATGTTGGTGTCATTAGATGACACACACACGCTCACCACTGTCATGAAATCAGCACATGTGAGTTTAATACATTCAGGGACTGTCAGGCGGGGTGAAAGTTTCAATGTTAAGTCTATGGGTGGCGCTGCTGTGCTTCAGGCATGCGCTGGAATGAGTGAAGCGTTGCTAAGCAACACAGCATACACTGCTAAGCTGCAACATACACTGCCCAACCAAGAGTGAGAGACAGAGAGAAAGCGATAGAGAGGCAGAGAGAAAGTGAAAGAGAGACAGAGAGAGAGCATAGAGAGAGAAATAGAGAGATAGCAATAGAGACTCAAAAAGAAACAGAGAAAGAGCGATATAAATACAGAGAGCAAGACAGACAGAGACAGAGAGAGCAATAGAGAGACCCAGAGAAAGTGATAGAGACAGAGAAGAGCAATAGAGACAGAGAGGGACAGAAAGAGAACAAAAGAGACAGACAAGCAGAGAGAGAGTGATACCGAGAGAGAGAGAGAGGGATATGGACAATGAAAGAGACAGATAGAGAGACACCTGTAGGCTTTTTTTTATATTAGAGATCTGCTCCAAATAAAATACAAAGTGACCCTCTAAATAATCACCTAACCGAGCGGATTTAGAAGTTCACAACTAGCACTTTTGACACGTTTTATGTTCATGTAGCGAGCAGCGGGTAATCTAGTACTGACAATATTGACGGGTATGTGTAATACTGCTGCACATTTCCACGGTCAGACCAGATGGCAGGCTCCCTTTAAGCTGGAGTTAAACTAGAAAAATTGCATTTTGGTTCACAGTAAAAATATCTCAGTGAAGCCGAATACAGGGTGTCCACGGAGATACCGGGCCGAGCACAAGAGGCCTCTGCAGCCTTACATGGGGGGCGAGATGATGACGCTCACTTCCTTTACAGCCAGAAATAGTTTACTGTAATTCATTTTGCATTGACTCCCTTGGGTTGCGTTAGTGATGGAGCATCACACCCCTCGTGCAGTGCTGGGGGCGCCCTGTATATAGCTGAAGGGTCACTCCTAGAATTAGCATTGATCACCTAGCCACAGGATAGGTCAGAAATACCTGACTGTTGGGAACCCCACTGATCACAAGAACGGGGGATGCGCTCTGCAGCTCCATCCAACTGCCAGAGATGGTCAAGCACTGTACTCAGCTTCTCATAGGCAGTCCTGTAGAGATGAATGGAGCATCCCCCATTGAGGAGGAGCTCATGTGAGCCGCTTTCATGATGAGTGTGGGTCTCAGCAGTTAGACACCCGCTGCTTAGGCATTTGTCACTTATAAATGGCAAATCTAACCGTATTTCCCTAACATACCTGGTGACTGCCTGCTGCTGTGGTTCATCCCCTATGTGTATGTAAATGGTGACCAGATGCTCAGACCACCCTATCACAGGGTGCACTAACAGTCTGAAATACTCTGCTCTCCTCTCAGATGGCCCAATGCTGATGACACTTCTAGCTCCTCTACAGTAAGAGCAGGAGGGTTGTAGGGTAACAGGATGTCCTGGTTTTAAAGTTCGGAAATTAAGCTAATTTACTATCTTCCAACTGGATGGAGTGCTGGATGTTTTTGTATTAGACTCCGTGTGACTGCCCGCTCCCAGCACGGGACTGTCTAGCACCCTCGCTTTCCGGGGGTCCGGTTCATTATAGTGGAAGTACCATTTGTTTCTTGGTAATTCCTGCCTACAGCAAGATCTGGCTGAGCCAGGTAAATAATCCCAATGATATATCCTGTGATTACTGCTACGCTACAGTGGCGTCAACTGCTGCTCATCCAGACACATGGCGGTAGATTCCCCCTTTAGCAGCCCCCCTTACTTCTGTGTGTAATTGTTAAGTATTGGCATCTAGCAGGCTGTTTGTTAGTATCTACATTAATCTGAATGTCTAAAGGTCCCGTTACTCAAGACGACTGATGGGCGCATAAGCATCCAATAGCCGCCCCATGGACTGCCACCCGACTATTGCTCCTGTACATACATGGTAGCAATAGTCGTTGAGATGAATGGAGGTGGAGTGGGCCAAAATTGTTCGCCAGCCTCCATTCACAGTAAACAGGAGTGACTTCTATTTGCCCGGCCCGACAGCCACTTGGTATAAAGCTTTGTTAAGAACCAAGCGATTCCGACCGGTGAGTATAGTCTCGCTCAAGGTGCTCGATGGCTGCCTGTACACAGGACGACTATCACCCGAATTCACTGTTTCCAGCAAGAGTTTGGGCTTATCACCCCAAGTAAAATACCCATAAGGGGATCACCAACAAGTGCAAAGCACAATGTATGCAGTCCTTGTATGTGTATCTTCTACAGATGGACGCATGAAGAGAAACTCACCAGAGAGACGTCCCGGCCCACTGCAGTCTCCGGACTACCCAGAGAACAACCACAGTGTCAGACATGGTCATCAGGTAGATGGAATCCCAGATCTTATCGAATGCTATGGGGGGACTTTATTAGGACCGACCGTTCATTAATCTGTAAGAGTGAGCCTAATATGTAAAGAGACAGCAATGGACTCCAAGTCCCATCTTGTGTAGAGGTATGGTATAATTTACACCACTTTCTGGCATAAAGCCTACATAGATGTGTCGGGACCCTCTGGTAAGCTCCTTTTTCTAGAAAGTGATATGTACAGTTGTACCTGCCTAAAAGTTGTACATTTTTTGTACAAATGCTTTTTGTGCGAAGGTTTGTGACTTGTTCGAACTCCAGAATCTAGCTTAAAGCGTTTTGTGAATTCCACCTTATGTGTAATACCCATCCTTGTGGTGGTTGGTGACCAAGGTTTTATGTTTATTGATGTATTACTCAAACTATTGTCTTAATTATATGTAATTTACCCCATATGTGGTGAAAAAGGTTAAAGAATATCCTGCTATGAAAGATGAAGCTGAAGCGGAAGAAGAGGAAACATATGCAAGTATTTCCCAGCTTTGTAAGGAGAAGGAAACCTCCACAGATGTCAGCACAGGTGAGAAATAGCCTTGAAAAGCCCTTATTGGTCATCAATTTATTTAAATCCTTCTGTCCTCCCAGCTCCGGAGCCATGTGCCCCACAGCACTGTGCTTACAGGATGCAGCGGCTGCGAGGACCTGCCATGGGGGGGGGGGGGGGGGGTCTTGTAATTGGCACATAGGTAAGTGCAGTCTGTGGGGGGCTTACATGGCATTGTGTATTACACTCCAAGTCATAGGTAGTAAGAGGGAGCCTTATTACAGAGGGCTGTATGACTGTGCGGGGACATCAGCCCCAGCGTGTTGTCATGCATCATCAGGGACTCAGGAGGAGTCATGCGTAGTGATTGTTCTTGCACAAAGGTTCCCATAGCCTTTAAATGCTCCAAAAAAGGTCCCATATTCTCCTGGTGAGACTCCGGGGTGATCTTTTATTCCATATTCTGTCAGTATGATCTTAGAGATGAAGACCCTCCTCAGTGTAACGCCTCGGACCCTCTCTGACTCTTGTCCTACACCTCGCAGCAAACACTGAGCCACATCCAGGGGAGAGAGTAGATCACTGGGACAGTCAAAGCCTCCAGCTGTCAGTCACTACCTGACTTGTCCGAGTATATACCGGTATACGTTGTTAATAGATAATACTGCCAGCTGTAGTGCAAGTACATACATTATCGTATCCGCCATAGGCCATAGAATAGCTGCAGCTATAGTAGATATTAGTCATAATGTGTATACAAAATGTCAGCCAGTATTATGGTCTCTTTGAGGTCAGTTGATATAATTGACTCCTATCCTGCATATTGTGCAGTCACACACTTCTCATACATGCACTTACTGCCCGTATATACAGATAAGCCATAACTACTCACCAAGTATAGGTCTTCACAGCCTGGAAACTACCAGACGTGGGCAGCAAGCAGCGCTGCTCTATGTTCTCACAGCGTCTTATTAGTTGCCATTAATATGCCCATTGCCAAGTCAGCTGCCTCCCTCCATACATGCATGCATCCCAGAGGCCTTGCCACCCACGACCCTTAACTCACTTCACCCCTTGTTCTTCCTTGAACAGTTTTTCGTAGGTACTAACTGCTTTATTCTGAGACCCCGCTGGTTTGGAGATGCCATTTAGTCGTTACAGTTTGGTCCTCGTCGGTCGCTTGGATCCTCACACTTGCCAGTTTTTCCTGCTTCCAACACATTAATAACGGACTGTTCAACAGCTGCCTGTTATACCCACCATTCACAGGCGCCATCGTCATGACATGATGGTATTCACTGCCCCTGTCAGTGTTTGTGATGCCTTGGCCATCAGACTATATGCTCCAGACCAAACCACACTATATACGCTGTATTCTAGGACCAGCTCTTACCTTGTGTTCTATTTTCATGCACATTTGGTCCGTATTGGCACAGAAAAAAAAACACACCCGTGTGAATAGGGTTTAGGAAGCAGCAGTGCAGAATGAGTCCGTCCGTGCTTTTCTTCAAAGGCACATTGGTGGGGTCTTCTACCACCTACCTCAAAGTGAAAAGGATGTGAAAAGAACTGGTATGGAGGCGCAACACTCTAAGCTACTAGAAGATATTGATCAAAGTCCAATGTGTGATGGTGAAAGCACTTCTTTTTTATTATTTTTTCAGAAATTAAAAACCAGCAATGGAATACGCGTTTCGGGGAAGAACCCCTTCGTCAGTTCGGCTGGATAGGACAACAGGATGCCTAGGGGTGACACGATTCCAAAGATGTATAGAATGTGTCGGAGGTCCTGTGTGCAGGAGGACAGGGGAGAAAAAAAAATGCTTTCTCCCCTGTCCTCCTGCACACAGGACCTCCGACACATTCTATACATCTTTGGAATCGTGTCACCCCTAGGCATCCTGTTGTCCTATCCAGCCGAACTGACGAAGGGGTTCTTCCCCGAAACGCGTATTCCATTGCTGGTTTTTAATTTCTGAAAAAATAATAAAAAAGAAGTGCTTTCACCATCACACATTGGACTTTGATCTACATCTTCTAGTAGCTTAGAGGGTTGCGCCTCCATACCAGTTCTTTTCACATCCTTTTCGCTACACTTACGCCCACACTGGTGGAGCGTCATCTGGTTGGCAGCACCTCCACCATTCAAAATACTCAATCATTGAAAACTCTTTGTACTCCATAAATATTCCACTACCCTCACTGGGTCTTGCTCCACCCTCCTTTTTCATTTCTTTTACTCACCTACCTCAAAGTGATTGTGTTAGAATCACTATTTTTTCCCTATAAGGGAAAGGGAATAACTTGCAGATTGAGGAAAGTCTCACTGCTGCAACCCTCTACTGATCTGTAGAATAGGTCTACTGTGTCCCCTTCTACTCCTCGCTGTAAGCTTACTTCATTCCCTGCAGTGAGGAGAGGCCTGAATGCAGTGATGGTCCCACGAGTGTGCAACTACTCCATTCATCTTAAGTGGGGCCGCCAGAGAATGCCAAGCGGCAAACGCTTAGGTATTTCTATCATGAATAGAGCTGTAGCCACGCATGCTCGGCCAACAATCCCTCCATTCTAATGTCACTGCGGGCGGTGAAGTGACACTGCCGATGGGTTCCCATGGCAGCAGAAAGCCTGCCATGTCCCTCAGACCCCACATCCACCGGAGTCTAATAGGCTGACATCCTAGTAAGTCAAAGAGATTCCAGTAAACCATTGTGGATAGATATAGAAGTCATCCTTTATTCTGTCACCTAAAACCATAAAAGTATGCAGGCATGTGGTGGTTGGGCTGTCTTACTAATAATGTTTTGTATAACAGAATAAAGGATTACTTCTGTATCCATCCATGATGGAGTGCTGGAATCACTTTGATCTGCGGCTAGACTCAAGCTGCCAGCCAACAGCTCTCCGTGACACAGTATTTGGCCGAGGTCAGCACTCTACTTAAGTGTTTTTACCAAGGCTGACGTCATAGGCACAACGCACTGCATTACAGCAATAATCCACTTTACTATGCTAGAGATCCAACCATTGCATCATGATGTTCCCTTGAGGAACCAAAAACAAATGCAAACAAATTTCAATAAAATTTAGTTAAAAATAAAGAAAAGAGATTTTTCTGATGTAAAAAGCACTTTTTCAATAAAAAAGAAATACACTTAATATGTATCGTTGCACTCCTAACGACCAGAACAATGGAAATATTTCTTCCACACCGTGAGCTATATATAAAATAATGGTAAAAAGTCAGAACTGCTATTTTTTTGTCCGTCCATCTTGCAAGAGAAGTAATAAAAAGCTATCAAAAAGTTGCAAAACTAAGAAAATAGTTTGTCATTAAGGTTCAAATTAGGCCAGTCACTAAGGAGATGTGGAGCTTTACAAAAATACACTCTGTCCAAAAAATCTAACACCTAGAAGAAGTTGCCCTCTTGCTCCAAAACTCGGCTTGCAGTTACATCTCAGGCAGATATACAAATGATTAGAGATGTGGTGTGATTAGACGAACTTTCATAGTTGGGATTTTGACCGCTAGGACCCCCCACTTATTGTTATAACGGGGTTCCGAAGAGTCCCTGCATGAATGGAGGACATGCATGTACGCAACTGCTCTATTCTTTGCAATGACCATGCTAAGCTTACTTCATTCCCCGCAGTGAGGAGAAGCCTGAATGCAGTGATGGTCCCGCGAGTGTGCAACCACTATTAATCCTTCTCAAATCAGGCTGCACTGAGAAGGATTAACCCTTTCCAATCCACTGTCTGACCTCTGAAGACATTATGATTTAAGGCTGTACAGCTCCGATGTTTGAAGACATCCGTTGGGGTTCTCTTACTGTATATTGCCAGCCACTCTGCTGTCGGAGCCTATCCAACGTGTCACCCCATGCAGTACTGGCTTTAGCCAGCAGATAGCGCCATTGTATAACGGCAGAAAAAGAGTAAGCCCCCTAGGAATACCAGGATACAAATTGGATTGGAAAGGGTTAATAGTTCTGTGAGACCTGATTTACTATCATTGTGATCTATTAATTTACAGGGTTGTACCAACATCTAAAGCCATAATCTATCTACAGGTAGGGGATAACTTTATGATAGGAGTCTGGCCACTGGGACTCTCACCTGATTCCGAGAACAGGGGTCTCGATGGTCCCCACACGAATGGAGTGGAGGTTGCATGTGTGCCACTACTTCATTTCCATGACAGCGCCAAAAATTGCCAAGTACAAGCGCTCAGCGATCTCTAGCATGGTCATTGCAAAGACTAGAGCAAAAGTGCAGCATTTTTAGGGTGACGGGTTTACTTTAATGTGACGTTCTGGTGACAGATTTTTTTTAAAATAATTTGATGCACATCTTTTTTTTCTTCCAAGATGAGTCCTTATTAGTTGAATGTGTAACAGTAGAAAAGTACAGCTGTATCCATCAAGTGTCTCCATCTACGGCACTGTGCAAAAGTTTTAGGCAGGTGTGGAAAAATTGCTGTAAGGTAAGAATGCTGTAAAAAAATAGAAGTGTTAATAGTTTATTGCTGGGATTTGGATTTTTCTTTTGGTCATTTATCCTTTACCTTCAAAGCAGCATCCGTTCTTCTGGGGGCACAGTTTTTAAAGGCACTCGGCAGGGAAGTTGTTCTAAACATCTTGGAGAACTGTTTGCAGATCTTCTGTGGATGTCAGCTCACTCAAATCTTTCTGCCCCTTCATGTAATCCCAGATGGATGATGTGAGATCCGGGCTCTGTGGGGCAAAATCATCACTTCCAGGACTCCTTGTTCTTCTTTACACTGAAGATAGTTCCTTATGACATTGGCTCTGAATTTATTCTGCAGAAGTACGACTCCTCCAAAAATCCAGCCAATCAGAGGCCTCTCTGTTAGTATTGCATGATGGATAAATATCTGCCTATATTTCTCACCATTATTTCTGACCACATCCCAAACTCCAGTTGCTGGAATGCAGCCACAAACATGCAAGGAACCTCCACCATGCTTCACTGCTGCCTGCAGACATTCATTATCAAACCCCCTTCAGTGAACAAACTGCCTTCTGTTACAGCCAAATATTTCTCATTGTGACTCCTCAGTCCAGACCACCTGCTGACATTTTTCTGCACCCCTAGTTTCTATGTTTTCATGTATAGTTGAGTCGCCCAACCTTTTTTTTCTACTCCGAAAATCTGACACCTCGACCATATGTATTCCATGAAGACCATTTCTGGCCAGATTTCTCCAAACAATAGATGAGTCTACCTGGGTCTCACTGGTTTCTGCCAGTTCTCAATTTCTTTTTTTTTTTTTTTTTTTTTAAGAAAATTCTATTTCTATTAAACAACATTTTCCCTGCCAGATATCGACATTGGGAGGCGATTCCAGACCTTCTCCTTAAACGTCCATACCATTGGAAACAGATTGGCAGAAATATAATCTTAAAGGGGTTGTCTCGAGGAAGCAGTGAATTTTTTTTTTTTGCCCAGTCCCCCTAATTAAGCATACATCACTAAGCCCCCCTGTAAATGACTTTTCTAGCTGGTTTGTACTTACAGTTCCAGCGTTTCAGCAACTTATAAAAAGTTTCCCAAGATGGCCGCCGGCTTTTTTCCCGTCGCTTGTTGTAGCCCGACATGCGCGCTCCCGAGACGCTACCAGCTGTGTTTCCCTGACAACCAGACGCCCCGCAGCCGCTGACCGAACCCACCGCAGCCGCCGACCACGGCACACAGTCACCCACCGCCAGGCAGCAGGTAACCGGCGCTAGACCCCTGACAACAGACGAAGGCCCCCCCCGGCAGAGCGGCAGCCCCCCCCCGGCAGAGCGGCAGCCCCCCCCCCCGGCAGAGCGGCAGCCCCCCCCCCCCGGCAGAGCGGCAGCCCCCCCCCCGGCAGAGCGGCAGCCCCCCCCCGGCAGAGCGGCACACCCCCCGGCAGAGCGGCAGCCCCCCCCGACCCATCACTTACCTGGGCGGCAGGACGGCGGGACAGCTGGGCGGCTTCTCGGGACAGCTGGGCGGCTCAAGTTTCTGCACCTTCCTCTAAGAGAGGATGGTACAGAATGGCCGCTCCAGCGCGCTCCGGGGAAGTGACAGCTCGTCTGTGCATGCGCAGAAGAGCTGTAGCGGCTAGCAGGCTGAAGCGGCTCGTGCTGAGAGCAGAAGACCGGACTGCGCAAGCGCGTCTAAAAAAGCAAGCCGCCAGCGAATTTAGACGGAACCATGGAGACGAGGACGCTAGCAACGGAGCAGGTAAGTGAATAACTTCTGTATGGCTCATATTTAATGCACGATGTATATTACAAAGTGCATTAATATGGCCATACGGAAGTGTATAACCCCACTTGATTTCGCGAGACAACCCCTTTAAGGCTTATGAGATACCACAGCTCCCAAATACCTTCACTATTTGTAATAGTGTATATTATATTTAAGGACTCTATAGTGACAGGATTTGTTAAACTGGATTGGTACATAGCCCATGTGGTGCCGATATTCAAAAGAGGCTCAAAAAGTGAACCTGAAAATTAGAGGTCGGTGAGTCTTACTTCTATTGTGGGTAAAATGTTTGAAGGGTTTCTAAAAGGGGCTATCCTGGAGTAACTCAAGGAAAATGGCTGTATAATTCCTTATCAGCATGGGTTTATGAAAGATCGCTCCTGTCACACCAGTTTAATCAGCTTCTACAAGGAGGTACGTTCTAGACTGGACTGGGAAGAGTTACTGGATCTTTCCAAAGTGTTTAACACTGTGCCAAATAAAAGGTTGGTATATAAAATGAGAATACTTGGTCTGGGTGAGAATGTGTGTAAGTGGGGAAAGAGGTCTAGGTGGCACATGGCGAGAACATTGTTCTTTCATTTTACAAGTCAATGGTCAAGCCACACATGGAATATTGTGTACAGTTTTAGGCATCGGTACCCAAGAAGGACATATAAGAGCTTGAGTGGGTTCAAAGGTGGGTAACTTAAGTAATAAATTAAGTTGATGGGACTACAATACCCAGAGAGGCTATCAAAATTGGTATTATTTAGTTTAGAAAAAAGAAGGCCAAGGAGCAACCTAATAATTAGGTATAGATATATCAGGAGACAATACAGAGATCTCTTCCATCATCTATTTGTACCCAGGACTGTAACAACGGGGCACTCTAATATGTATAGATATATCGGGGGTCAGTACAGAGATCTCTCACATCATCTATTTGTACCCAGGACTGTAACAAGGGGGCGCTCTAATAACTATGTATAGATATATCAGGGGACAATACAGAGATCTCTCCCATCATCTATTTGTACCCAGGACTGTAGCAAGGGGGCACTGTAATATGTATAGATATATCGGGGGTCAGTACAGAGATCTCTCACATCATCTATTATACTTAGGACTGTAACAAGGGGGCATCCTTTACATTACAGAAAGAAGGTTCCTACACTAACGTAGAAGGAGGTTCTTTACTGTAAGAACAGTGAGACTGTGGAACTCTCTGCCTGAAGCCATGGTGATGGCGAAATTGATAAGAGTTCAAGAGAGGCCTGGATGTCTTTCTTGATCAATAAATTATTATGTTATCTTTAATACCTTCAGAAGGGTTGTTGATCCTGGGAGTATTCCAATTGGTAGATTGGAGTCAGGAACAATTTTTTTTCTCTTAAATAGGGAAATTTGGCTTCTATCTCATTGGTTATTGGTTTGTTGTTTTTTTTTGCCTTCCTCTGGATTAACATGGGGGGGGGGGGTGTAATAGGCTGAACTGGATGGACATGAGTTTGTTTTTTTTTACCTTACATAGTACATTACTATGTATGTTCCAA
Source organism: Eleutherodactylus coqui (assembly GCF_035609145.1). NCBI lineage: Eukaryota > Metazoa > Chordata > Amphibia > Anura > Eleutherodactylidae > Eleutherodactylus > Eleutherodactylus coqui. The sequence goes on from NC_089849.1 coordinate 122,261,492, forward strand.
TGAGTAGTCCACCAGCAAGAATCTTAAGTAAGAATTACAATTTTCCGAAGTTAATAGTGGGACCCCTAGATTTACTCACATGCCCCTATACAACAACAGATCATCTGCATTTAGTGAGATGTTCCTCAATTTCTCCATACTGCAATCCGACCATAGCGGGTGATTGTTTCATTAAACCAGCCAGGTGCTTGATTACCAAGGCAAGAAGAAGAGGGAACGTGAAATACGACCTCATTCTTGCCACCAGTATTGAATAAAGCACTTCAACCCATGCCAAAAATCGATAATCCACCTGAAGCTTCAGCTATAACCTCCTTCACTTTACAGCAGTTGGTTTGTGCGGCATGAAGCTGGACAATTACATTCGCTAAAGTTTTAACATCAGTGGTCAACAGAGATATTGGACGATAGGAATCAGGAAGAGACAAATCCTTCCTTGGTTTACAAATCAGGACAATCATCACGTCTCTCATTGGTGGAAGTAGTATGCCTTCATGCAATGATTCATTAAACACTGTCAGTAAGTATGGCAGAAGCATATACTTCTAGCTATCATTCGGAAGGCCATCAAGCCCAGTCTTTTCATTGTGTTTCTACTGCATCCCTTAATTCCTTCATTGTCAAAAGAGCGACTTTGTGTGAATATACCTACAAAAATTGATGCTGTTTTGAAGGCAAAGAGTGGTCACACTAAATATTGATTTGATTTAGATTTCCCTTTTATTCAGTCACTTTGCATTTTCTTAATTCACAAAAATTAACTATTAAAGGGGTTGTCCCGCGCCGAAACGTTTTTTGTTTTTTTTTCAACAGCCCCCCCGTTCGGCGCGAGACAACCCCGATGCAGGGGTTAAACAAGAACACCGGACAGCGCTTACCTGAATCCCCGCGCTCCGGTGACTTCTTACTTACCTGCTGAAGATGGCCGCCGGGATCTTCTCCCTTGGTGGACCGCAGGGCTTCTGTGCGGTCCATTGTCGATTCCAGCCTCCTGATTGGCTGGAATCGGCACGTGACGGGGCGGAGCTACACGGAGCCCCATTGAGAAAAGAAGAAGACCCGGACTGCGCAAGCGCGTCTAATTTGGCGATTAGACGCTGAAAATTAGACGGCTCCATGGAAACGAGGACGCTAGCAACGGAGCAGGTAAGTGAAAAATTTCTGATAACTTCTGTATGGCTCATAATTAATGCACAATGTACATTACAAAGTGCATTAATATGGCCATACAGAAGTGTATAGACCCACTTTGTTTCGCGGGACAACCCCTTTAACACTTCTATTTTCGAAAGCCTTCTTATTTTCAGCATTTTTTCCACACCTGCCTAAAACCTTTGCACAGTATTTTATCTCTATAACGGTCCCTGAAGATAAGAGGCGTGGTAATGCACCTATCTTTTGGATAGTTGATAAGTTATTATGGTGGGACAATCCCTTTAGTGGATTCAGCAATGTATTTTGATACATCTGCTGGTCATTACATGGGAAGCTTAATGTTGCAATTGATTTGCTAAGATTAAATAAAATTGCTTTAGGTTTCCAACAAAAGACCGCAACAAATAAATTGTGCGCCATTTGCTTTTATCTCCAGATTCTGTAATAAAACATACCAGTATCACAGAAGACTATTATGGAGAACATTCTGCGATGGTTTTTACTACAAATATACCCTCAGTCCTTCACAGAGATCTATATATGGATCCCGATAATCACAAGCAGCGTTCATCTGATCAATCACAGAATATTAAGCAAAGTGCAGGAGATAGAGGGAGTAAAATATTTCCATGTTCCGAATGTGGGAAACTTTTTAAAAGGAAAATTAATCTTTTGAAGCATGAAATTATTCACAGAGATGAGAATCCATTTTCGTGTCCAGAATGTGGGAAATGTTTTCGCCAGAAGTCACAACTTTTTAAGCATCAAAGAAGGCACAAAGGAGAAAAGCCATTTGCATGTCCAGAATGTGAGAAATGTTTTTGCCAGAAATCGGATCTTCTCGTACATCAAAGATCTCACACAGGGGAAAAACCATTTTCATGTTCGGAGTGTGGGAGGCGTTTCATTCAAAAATCAAGTCTTGTCAAACATCTGAGAATTCACACAGGGGAGAAGCCTTTTTCTTGCTCAGAATGTGGTAAATGTTTTACCCAGAAGTCACATCTTTATAAACATCAAAGAACTCACACGGGGGTGAAGCCATTTTCTTGTTCAGAGTGTGGGAAATGTTTTACCATGAAAGCAACTCTTGTTGAACATCTAAGAACTCACTCAGGAAAGAAGCCATTTTCATGTTCTGAGTGTGGGAAATGTTTTACTAGGAAAAAACATCTTATTGTACATCAGATAACTCACACAAGGGAGGCACCATTTTCATGTCCAGAATGTGGAAAATGTTTTAGCCAGAAGGCCTATCTTGTTAAACATCAGAAGACGCACATTGTAGAGAAATCCTTTTCATGTATCGAGTGTGGAAAATGTTTCACAAGGAAATGGCATCTTACTGAGCATGGGCGAATTCACACTGGAGAGAGACCATTTTCATGTCCAGAATGTGAGAAGAGTTTTAGGCATAAGTCTGATCTTGTTAACCACCAGAGAACCCATTCTGGACAAAAACCATTTTCATGTTCAGAATGTGGAAAATGTTTCACCAGAAAATCATATCTTATTGTACATCAGAGAACTCACACTGGGAAAGACCTTTTCATGTCCCGATTAAGGGAAATGTTTTAACTTAGCGAGCACTTTTAATGTTTAAAATGTAGCAGATGTTTTACCTCACTTGTAGTTCTCCATCAGAATTACTATTTTTGTACCATATCAGTATCCCCAAAGTTGCTTTTATCCAACAGTAGGATGTCTACCACTTTCTTAAAACTTTTACTGCCTGGATCTCTGTGTTACTGGTTGTATAACAAAATAGAATTTTCAGCTGTTCTGCCTATGGTTATTGACACTTTCGTATTGCCTATTGAAATATCTGACAGTGGTCCTCTCATCACCTCACTCAATGTCCTTACTGAACAGCATCAAAGCAGATGTTTCACACACAGATAATATTCCCTCCTAAGAGTAACCTCAATGAGAAAAAGTAGAAACAATTCCTCCTACCTCTATATAACCTAGCAGTTAGAAAATAATCAAATGAATTCACCCTTTGGGGACTTCACAATTCTATTTTTTGGCAGAATTATGAAATTTGATTTCATTACACTTTAAAATGGCCACAGCCATGCCACATTGCTAAAAGTTAATAGGCGAATCTATGGAATAATAGTTTTTTTCTCAAGTGTATTCACAAAAGAAAAAAATGTCACACTAGATGCAGGGGGATAAAATGAACCCCCCTCTAAATATTCCCTGCCTAATGGAGGAGGAAGTGCAAAGTCGGTTAAAAAAGATTAAAATCGACAAATCGCCGGCCCAGATTGAATACACCCAAGGGTTCTAAGGAAACTAAGTGACATCATAGATAGACCACCATTTCTTATATTTAGGAACTCTATTGAGACCGGGGTTGTACCACTGGTTTGATGTATTGACAATGTGGTTCTAATATACAAAAAGGAGTCTAGAGCCTGGTAACTACAGGCCGGTAAGTCTCACTTAAATAATTGGAAAAAATATTCAAGGGGTTTCTGAGAGATGCCATCCTTAAATAACCTCAGGGGAAACAATGGTATAACTCCTCATCAGCATGGGCTCATGAGGGGGTCGATCATGTCAGATCAACTTGATCAGCTTCTACAATGAAGTAAGTTCTAGGCTGGACCTGGGAGAGTCTATTAATCTTGTATATCTGGATTTTTCTAAAGCATTTGACACCGTGCCGCATAATAGGTTGATATATAAAATGAGACAGCTCGGATTGGGTGAAAACGTGTGTATCTGGGTAAAGAACTGGCTCGGACATGGAAAGCAGAGGGTGGTAATAAATGGTTCGTACTCTGATTGGGCCCCCGTTAATAGCGGGGTGCCACAGGGCTCAGTATTAGGCCCCATTCTGTTCAATATATTTATGAATGACCTGATAGAGGGGCTGCACAGTAAAATATTGATATCTGAAAATGATACGAAATTATACAAGATGATTAATATAATGGAGGACTATATATGACTGCAAATGGACCTAGATAAACGGGGCTTGGGTTGAAAAATGACAAATGAAGTTAAATATTGATAAATGTAAGCTTATGCACATGGGCAGGGTAAACAAATGTCACCAATATACCCTAAATGGGGTACTGCTAGGGAAAAGTGATATGAAAAAAAACCTGGGGGTACTAGTTGACTGTAGACTTAACTGGAGCAATCAATGCCAGTTAGCTGCTGCAGAGGCAAACAAAGTTTTGGGGTGCATTAAAAAGGCATAGGGGCGAGGGATGAGAACATTATTCTTCCACTATATAAGGCACTTGTCAGGCCTCACATGGAATACTACGTACAGTTCTGGACACCAGTGCTCAAGAAAGATGTTGCAGTGCTTTAGGGGGTTCAAAGAAGGGCAACTAAATTAATAAACGGAATGAGAGGATTGAAATACCCAGAGAGGCTATTAAAATTGGGATTATTCACCCTAGAAAAAAGACGGTTAAGGGGCGACCAACTAACTATGTATAAATACACTAAGGGACAATACAAGGATCTCTCCCATGATCTGTTTTCCCCTAAAATGAGCTAAATTGGCTTCTGCCTCCTAGTTTGTTTTTTTTGCCTTCCTCTGGATCAACAAAGGGAGGTGGAAACGGGCTGAACTAAATGGACATTGTCTTCTTTCAGCCTAACATACTGTTACACTTCTGAGCGCATATGGCTTCACCCCAGCAGCATGATGATGATGTTTCTGTAGGGTGTAAGGTGTACTCAGCAGTGCAGGAGCTTTTTCACCAGCCTTCATTGAGTTTCTTCCATCCACACCGCATCATAACAACCCCACAAAATTACTCTGCCTCTTAGTTGCTGTTTGGTGCCTTCCCTGCCAATCCCCCTGCCTCTGAGCAATTTGGACAGGGGCATAGTAGGGGGAATCTTAATGGGCCAAGCTAGGATCGAGGCAGTGCTGCAGACATCTGATCCACTGCTATACTTCTCAGCAATACAGATAGTCTCTGAGGAGCAATATAAACTTTCAGGTCTTTGCTTGGCATTGGAAAAACCTACCAGTAGACTCAGATTGAGATTCACTCATATGCTGGCCAGTATCGTCCCTGTTGGGGTGGTATTTGGCCTTCTCTTGATATTTTTTCAGTTGTTCGCCTAGCTGTTTTGGTGCTCTATATTGCTATGAATCACTGACAGCAGCATAGGGTACCTAAGATTGGCCTTAGTAATTGCTGCTGTCCCACACTGTGCACCCTGGTCCACGGAAACATAGACTGGCACCACACTCCTATAAGAGCTCTCTAAAACAAAATCTGTATTTGTTGCCCATAACCAATCACAACGCAGTTTTCATTTTTACCTCTGCAGTATAAGAAATAAAGGCTGTGCTGTGATTGGTTGCTATGGGCAACAAAGATTTTCTTTTAGACAGTTTTCATAAGAGTGTGGTACCACACTACTTTTCTGTGGCCCAGGGTTTGTCGAGTCCTTCTTACAGTTGATGTCCTTCACTGAATAGATCATATGCTAAATACAAAATTTACAAGTTGTACGACACTCCCACCCTATGTGGAACATAGTATCCTCCTGCCGGCACTTCCTGAAGCATGACAGTGAAACCCCAGGGTCATGTGCAACAGTCTAGTGAGCACCATATATCAACCAATGAAGCAAGAGTCCAGAACATACCGCTCCCTCCAATTCTACCCACGGGGAAATCTGGGATCAAGAATGGAGTTGAGAGCTGAGCCCGGCTGGAGGCTTGATAATATTTAATAATGTGTGCACTCGATGATTGATAACACTGGAAACCCCTGAAAGTTATAGGAGAGGACTGTGAGAGGAAGGGCATTGGGTTGAGGGTCAGATACCGATGCCATTGTATAAGGAGTCCAGTACTATAAAGAAAAGCCAGGAAAGTAATCAATCTTGTAAGGCATACTGCTGCATTCACCCTTGAGTGTAAGACGCGTCATGCACACAATGAATGTAAGGTTGTGTTCACACGGAGCAAATTGTGGAACAGGGTAAAAGGAAGAAGCACTCTAACCCTGACTAGGAAAAGAACTGCCCTGCCTAAAAGCGAGGTTATCGCCTTGATAAAGGCGGCCCCACGTCTCGTTCCTTGGCTACTAACTAACTAAAAAGAATAAAAACACTAATGAGCAAACAAAAGCACCCACTTAGCTTTACAGTAGAACTCATCCACTCTCCACAAAGACTGAGAAAATAATCAGCATTAACTAGACCCAGAAGAAGACTTAAAGACCATTACGAGGTAATGCTATTGGACAGATAGAATAAGTTAGAGAGAGTTCTCAGAGGGGATGAAACCATAAAATGTAGGACATCAGCAGAAAGAGAACATTTATGTTCTTTCTGCTGATGACCTACATGAATGCTGCCACAGTGAATGCTGGGATATTAGGGAATAACTTAATAGACTATGCTAGGGCCTCTGTAGCGAAAATGAATAGGATGGGCGAAAGGGGACAGCCTTGTCTAGTGCCTCTACCAATATTAATTTTTTATTTGATTCAGAAACCCTAGTTTTTACCCGCATCATAGTGCCTTATAAAAAAAAAAAGGCTTCAAGATGGTCACTAAGCCATCTCTGTAGGAAAAGATATTCTCAGTTAAGAGAGTCGAAAGCTTTCTTCAAGTCTAAAGATAATCAACTTACCTTCACACTGGAAAATTGTCTTTTTTTAAAGTGTGGTGCCCAAACCTGGAGACAGTATTCCAGATAGGGTCTGACTAAGGAAGAGTAGAGGGGGATAGGTACCTCACGTGATGTAGACTCTATGCTTCTCTTAATACATGCCAGAATTGTTTGCCTTTTTGACTGCTGCATCACATTGTTGACTCATGTTCAGTCTATGATTTATTTAGTATACCCAAGTCTTTTTCACATGTGCTACTGCTTAGCTGAATTCCTCCCTTTCTGTATGTGCTTTTTTCATTTTTCTTGCCCAGATGTAGGACTTTGCATTTCTCCTTGTTAAATACCATTCTGTTAGTTGCCACCCATTGTTCAAGCTTTTCTGGATCTTTTTGAATACTCTCTCTTCCCTAGTGTTAGCTATCCCTCCTAGCTTTGTGTTGTTGGCAAATTTGATCAGTTTCCCATCAATTCCCTTCTCCAGATAATTTATAAAAAGGTTGAACAACACTGAGCCTAGGACATAGCCTTTTCGTGCCCCACTTGATACATTCTTCCACTTGGATGTGTAGCTATTTAGGACCACTCTTGGAGTATGATCAGTCAGCCAGTTGTGAATACACTTAACAGTTGCCTTGTCAATCCCCTATTCGATCATTTTTTCAATAAGTATGGTATGAGATACTTTGTCAAATGCTTTACTTAAGTCAAGATCTACTATATCCACCGCATTTCCCTGATCAACCCAGTCGGTGAGTCTGTCATAGAAGGAAATTAGATTCGTCTGGCATGACTTGTTTGTTAGAAACCAATGCTAGCTCTGGTAATTGCTCAAGTTTTATCCAAGTACTTGCATACATGCTGTTTAATAATTTGCTCAAAGATCTTTCCCGGTATAGAAGTCAGGCTCACAGGCCTGTAGTTTCCTGGATCCACCTTCTTCCCTACATTTGCCCTTTTCCAATCTTCTGAGACTTCTCCTGTTCTCCAGGAATTTTCAAAGATTGGGGCGAGTGGTTCAGCAGTTACCTCCGCTGCTTCCTTTAGTATCCTAGGATGTAATTCATCTGGACCTTGAAACTTGAATTCATTTAAGTTAGCTAAGTGTTCCCTCCCCATCTGTCTGCTTATAGTATAGATAGCTTGCATTCTTTTATTTCCGCTTTTTTAAAATTTCTTTTGCCTCTGTTGCGGGCCTCTTTATTTGATAAACATATTTTTCTTCGTTTTTAACGTGTGTGCAAGTTCTGTGTTCATCCATCCTGGTCTCTTTAAATGCTTCCCATTCTTCCTTCTTTTAGGGATCGTTAACGATTGTGCTTTGAGAATCTCATTTCGCAATATTTCTCAACCTTCTTGGACATTTCTGTCCTTAAGAACATCCAACCATTGGATTCTTCCTACCCTCTTTCTGAGTTCATTAAAATCTGCCTTTCTGAAATCCAACCTTGAGGTCTGAGTTTTCTCAGGTCTTCCTCCCCTTTTTATCCAGAATTCAAGAATTGTATAATCACTGCCTCCTAAGGTCCCAGCCACCCTTACTTCCTCAACTATTTCCTCCCTGTTGGTAAGAATTAGGTCCAAGATAGCAGATCCCCTTGTTTTCTCTACCTTTTGGAAGATAAAAGTTTTCATCAAGAGCTGATAAGAATCTGTTGGATCCATTACTTTTACCTGAGAGAAATTCCCAACAAATGTCTGGATAGTTAAAAGCTTCCATAATCACTATGTCATGTTATATGTCAGAGAGTTCCTCCATATCTTCTGCTTGTCCAGGTGGCCTATAGTAAATGCCTACAATGGTGTCCTTTCTGTTGTTCTCTCCTTGTATTCTTACCCAAATAGTTTCTACAGAACTCCCAGCTCTGAAGCTTGAATCTCTGGGGAGATGAATATTTTCCTAACATACAACACAATACCTCCTCCCCTTTTTTTTAAGGTCTGTTTCTTATAAATAAGTTTTACCCTTCAAGCCTTGTATTCCACTCATATGTATCATTCCACCAAGTTTCCCTGATGCCTATGACATCATTTTTCTCTTCCTGTGTTAGGAGCTCCAATTCTCCTAGTTTGCTTCCCATGTTCTGTACATTTGTGTAAAAACATTTTAGTTTGTGATCGGGGTCTCTTGCTCCTCTACTTTCCGTCTGAATTTTTTGCCTTTGTTCTTTTCACTTCTAATAACAAGGTTCTCAAATGTATTAATTAGCTGTGTATTTTTACCTGTCCTTTCACTTCCCTTTCTTTATTGTTCTAGTTTGAATCTCTCCTAATGAGTGAAGCATTAAACAAGGTGACCAATTGAGGTATTAAGCAGTTTATTAGTTTCTTGTAATATAAAGCCCCAAAGCTATCCAGAGCAGGAATGCTCAAAGATTTGGCTGCTTCAATGTCCTCCTCTGCCATTTAATATTATTTTCTAAAAGATCCTTGTAATGGAAATTATTTGATTGTAAGGTATTATAATAATTATATGAATTAAAAAATGCACAATTAGAGACACCATTGAAATATACCAGGAGAAGTTACTTCACAAACTAGGGACATATGTCTAGATGAGATAAGAATATCAAGAAGCTTCCACATGTTAGCTGAAGGGGCCCTAGGAATATCACGATACTAAGGGAGGGGTTGACGCCTCACACTAAGACTAGAGAATAAAGTAGTTCATTGAGCTGGATATATGTGAGTGTATATATGTATGTATATATGTATATATATATATATATATATATATATGTAGGTGTACATGTATGTGTGTATGCCTGTATGTATATAGATATATGTATATAAGTAATATTTGAAATATTACGCCACAGAATCATACTGAAATGTATTGCACAGATCGCGGGACCATATTCTTAGCTAAGATGTATGGTGAGATAAAATAAGAACTTCGAGTTACTTGGGCCCCTCAGCACTCTGTCAAGTGGTTATTCACTGCTGACTTGGAAGATTCTGGAAGGTATGCAAATGAAGGATTAGAATGTACCCAGTGAATGCCATGAAATGTCTGAGAAGTAACCAATCAGAGTTCGGATTGAGAACTGTGTAAAGAACTATGATATTTCTTGGAGTAATGAGGTGTAGCCAATGGACACGAAGAAGGGTTAAGTTGACCTATGACAAATGTTGGATTGGAAACTAACCAATAAACTGCTTAGTTAATTGTCCAATGATGCTGCGACACCCCAATGCAAGGGGACTATAAATAAAGAAGCCCGACATCGATTTGTTGGGAATTCTTTGATGAATCCATAACTGTGTGGGCTCTGTCATTTAATTCCTCCGTCATATGACGTACTGAACTCTAGGTGTGGCAGCCCTACTGCACGGGTCACCTAGACTTCGGTCGCAGGGTACACTCTGCTGTCCCCCATCATGCTATCGCCGTAGCATGGGTCATATGACGTCATTCACAAGGTACACTCCGCTTTCCCTAGACGGCCATATATTTTTGCCGCAACAATCCTGATGGCTAGGGAAAAGGGTAATTTAGCCTCTGTCAAGAAGGAACTAACTTTCGAGTAGTCCAGCAGTCCCAGGACTGTATATAGCTTGTTATAGAAGTGGAAAAACGTGGTCATAAACGAATTGGAGTTTCTGGGAGATCAGACGAAATGAACTCCCGCGAATCTGGGTATATCAGCTAGTATTGTATATAGAGGGCTGTAGTGTTTTATTCAGTGTATCTACGGAGTGTGGTGCTGGGAGAGCCCTGAGGGTAATGGGGCGCTGCGCTCCCATTCATTCCAATGGGGTAGATGCTGGCACTCCGCCTCCAACCAGCAATGTCCGACTACAGAGGATCCTGAGCATCCGACCGCCAACTCCAGAGGAAAAGCTGTGAGCTAAAACAGTGCAGAGCCCTCCAGCAGCTCCGCCTGCCTCACCACAGCGACTCCTACTTGCAGGCGGGTGGAGAACACAAGCGCCATGTTGACGGTGTCCGCTTGGAGCAGACCCTGGCAAGGCAACATGCTCAGCCACGACAGACAATATAGCAAGCACCATTACCACACAACAGGTTGGCAGACCATCTCCAGCACCGAGCCGCTCACGTGATCTCCTAGGGTGGGGTCCCGTGTGGGAGGAGCTAGAGGCCGCCGGCTAGGGCGGATTGTTATCTGATTGACAGATATGTCACGGCTTGTCCTTGTGGACTTAGCCCCTGCCCCGCCTATGGCCTGGAGCTCCACCCTCACAGCAGTAGAGGCTCCCGTTCACACCGTAGAATGCGTTGCTTTCAGCGGTTTCTGTCAGGCGGACGGGTTATTCCCCTTCCGGGTATTACACTGCACAACGGTCCAAATCACAGGAGGCCAGCACTTCCCAGGTTATACCTGGCAGCAAAGGAGACAGATATACTGCTGCACCTTCCCAGGTTACAGTTTATACCCGGCAGTGGCGGAGACATATATACTGCTGCACTTCCCAGGTTCTAACCCGTAGCAGTGAAGACATATATCCTGCTGCACTCCCCAGGTTCTACCTGGCCAGAAACCCCCAACAACAGCGGAGACATATACTGCTGCACGTCCCAGGTTAAACCTGGCAGTGGTGGAGACATATATACTGCTGCTCGTCCCAGGTTATACCCTGCAGCAGGGGAGACATATATACTGCTGCACCTGCCCAGGTTATACCCGGCCCACCTGCGTATTTGTGTGACTACGCCGCATACTTATAGAAACCCTACAGTGGTGGAGACCTATTCATTGCTGCACCTTCCCAGGTTATACCTGGCAGTGGCTGAGACATATATACTGCTGCACTTCCCAGGTTTCAACCCTTAGCGGTGGAGACATATATACTGCTGCACTTCCCAGGTTATACCAGTTAGCTGCGGAGATATATATACTGCTGCAGCTTCCCAGGCTATAACCCCACCCACCGTACTTGTGTGTGACTAACCCGCAATTACCGGTGATAAACGAAGAACAATATTTCAGTGCAAGAAATTACATCCGCGTCTTCACTAATCTCCATAACTCCATTCTTCAGCATTTAGAACAGAACTGTTCTCGTCGCCAGCGGCGTAAGAGGGGCATGTGGCCGTCGGGCCTCCTCACATACACCAGCTAACAAGCAGAAGGAACCTTTATTTCCCACTGAGTGACCTGGTGGGCACACCAGCACATTTCTCATGGCCGGACTAGGTCATCTAACACCCCCGTCCGACACTGTGACACAGATGACATAAGGGCCGGGCACACAGCACTGGAGATACCAGACCAGCAATCCACAGCACATCTGCCCTTTAGTAGACATCCTCACTGGACTGAATTTGCCATGCATCGCTAATCTAGCACTTCCGGATCTATGATCGACACCTCAGCAGATCCAGATATTTTGTGGCAGCTCCACTCAGTTTACTGGACATCACGGAGGCTGCAGCCCATAACAGAGCTCAGCTGCCGCCTCTGTGACGCTTTGTAAACGGAGACTGGAATGGTGAACTGGGCAGCATTGCAGGACACAGCAGAGAGAGGCGCCTATCTATATATATAAAATTGAATGTATGCGTCTGTCTGTCTGTCTGTCCTTTATGCGCTACTACGCCATTCATCCGATCGCCATGAAACTTTGGGAAGTTGTTGAGTGCACTGCTGGGAAGATTACTGGCATAGGACATCTATCCTATGATAAATGGCGCGCGTGCGAGCGTCGTCGACAGTTACGCCCCCCCCCGACTTAGATCGTTCGATTTCCATCATTGCCACTAATTCTCTCACTTCCCGATGTCGTAGAAACATGAAATTTGGCACTAGCATTGATTGTCATAAATAGGAAACGTTAATGGGTCCCAACTCGATTATTCAATTCTAAGCGCAAAAGAATTAGCGTCCAAATTTTACGTATGTAATCTAATTCTCTCACTTCCTGATGTCATTTTATATAAAGGAAACATCCCATGGTTGCCTCCCCATGGTGTTTCCTGGGTAACGCAGAGAACCATGCAAAATGGTGAACATATTTTTTCCCGGTATCTCTAAAGTAACCACGACTTCATAAGATTTTCCGTGTGAACACCAGATAAACACCAGTACCAAATTACTGCCACCCTCCACCCTCTCACGCAGACTGCTCCCCCTGCACTCTCAGACTGCCCCCCACCCCTGCCGCTCACACAGACTGCTCTCTCAGACACATTACTCCCCACCACCCCTGCACTCGCATAGACTGCTTCCCCCTACCCCTGCACTCTCACAGACTGCCCCATCCACCCCTGCACTCTCACAGACGCCCCCGCCCCGCTCTCTCACACAGACTGCCTCCCCCACGTGCCAGACCGCCACCCACCACCATTGTTCTCTCACACAGACTGCCCACACCCCTGCTCTCTCACACAGACTGCTGACACACACACCCTGGTCTCTCACATCGACTGCTCTCCTCTTGAATATGTATTAAAAAGTATGAGCCAAAGCTATTTATTAGGTAGTTGATTCCGCATGAATCATACACTCTACTCCAACCCAGGAAGAACATGCGCAGCCGGCTACAGCGTTATACAGCCAACAAAGCATTTATGTCATGCTGCACTCAATATGCTTTTATATGCTGTCTTATTTTCCAGGCCGCCGCCACGTATAACACACGATGCGGTTCACTCCATTTTCCATAATGCAGACAACTACACCATATACAGTGCCACCCTGAGGGGAGACACATGTACTACACTGCAGACAACTACACCATATACAGTGCCACCCTGAGGGGCGACACATGTACTACACTGCAGACAACTACACCGTATACAGCGCCACCCTGAGGGGAGACACATGTACTACACTGCAGACAACTACACCAGATACAGCACAACCCTGAGGGGAGACACATGTACTACACTGCAGACAACTACATAGTATACAGCACCACCCTGAGGGGAGACACATGTACTACACTGCAAACAACTACATAGTATACAGCGCCACCCTGAGGGGAGACACATGTACTACACTGCAGACAACTATACCTTATACAGCACCACCCTGAGGAGAGACATGTACTACACTGCAGACAACTACACCATATACAGTGCCACCCTGAGGGGAGACACATGTACTACACTGCAGACAACTACACCATATACAGTGCCACCCTGAGGGGCGACACATGTACTACACTGCAGACAACTACACCGTATACAGCGCCACCCTGAGGGGAGACACATGTACTACACTGCAGACAACTGCACCGTATACAGCGCCACCCTGAGGGGAGACACATGTACTACACTGCAGACAACTGCACCGTATACAGCGCCACCCTGAGGGGAGACACATGTACTACACTGCAGACAACTACACCATATACAGTGCCACCCTGAGGGGCGACACATGTACTACACTGCAGACAACTACACCGTATACAGCGCCACCCTGAGGGGAGACACATGTACTACACTGCAGACAACTACACCGTATACAGCGCCACCCTGAGGGGAGACGCATGTACTACACTGCAGACAACTACACCATATACAGTGCCACCCTGAGGGGAGACACATGGAGACACATGTACTACACTGCAGACAACTACACCATATACAGCACCACCCTGAGGAGAGACACATGTACTACACTGCAGACAACTACACCATATACAGCACCACCCTGAGGAGAGACACATGTACTACACTGCAGACAACTATGCCGTATACAGCACCACCCTGAGGGGAGACACATGTACTACACTGCAGACAACTATGCCGTATACAGCACCACCCTGAGGGGAGAGGCATGTACTACACTGCAGACAACTATACCGTATACAGCACCACCCTGAGGGAGACACATGTACTACACTGCAGACAACTACACCGTATACAGCGCCACCATGAGGGGAGACACATGTACTACACTGCAGACAACTACACCGTATACAGCGCCACCCTGAGGGGAGACATGTACTGCACTGCAGACAACTACATAGTATACAGCACCACCCTGAGAGGAGACACCTGTACTACACTGCAGACAACTACATAGTATACAGCGCCACCCTGAGGGAGACACATGTACTACACTGCAGACAACTATGCCGTATACAGCACCACCCTGAGGGGAGACACATGTACTACACTGCAGACAACTACACCGTATACAGCGCCACCCTGAGGGGAGACACATGTACTACACTGCAGACAACTACACCGTATACAGCGCCACCCTGAGGGGAGACACATGTACTACACTGCAGACAACTACATAGTATACAGCACCACCCTGAGGGGAGACACATGTACTACACTACAGACAACTACACCGTATACAGCACCACCCTGAGGAGAGACATGTACTACACTGCAGACAACTACATAGTATACAGCACCCCCCTGAGGGGAGACACATGTACTACACTGCAGACAACTACATAGTATACAGCACCACCCTGAGGGGAGACACATGTACTACACTGCAGACAACTACATAGTATACAGCACCACCCTGAGGGGAGACACATGTACTACACTGCAGACAACTACACCGTATACAGCGCCACCCTGAGGGGAGACACATGTACTACACTGCAGACAACTACATAGTATACAGCACCACCCTGAGGGGAGACACATGTACTACACTGCAGACAACTACACCGTATACAGCGCCACCCTGAGGGAGACACATGTACTACACTGCAGACAACTACATAGTATACAGCGCCACCCTGAGGAGAGACACATGTACTACACTGCAGACAACTACACTGTATACATATGGTTGTTTGGATTCACTCATTTACGGTGATTGGTTATTTGAGTTGGCTGATTCACAGTGATTGGTCGTTTATGTTGGCTCGAGTAGAGGTGGTGTTGAATAGGGATTTATGCGCTCCAAGAACCTAGAGAAGAGCTTCCCAAGGATCTCTAGCTCCTCCCACACAGGAGTCACATGTCTGATCACATGAGTGTGATGTCATCACAGGTCCTTCAGCCTCCAGCACACAGATAGGTAAGTGAGGGAATATCCCTATACATGTTGTCACGGCGCCCTCTGTATGACCCCCCTCCCCCCCTCGGCGCCCTCTGTATGACCCCCCACCGCGGCACACGAGTGTTTCCCCAACTCCAGTCCTCAGCTAACCCCAGCAGGTCATGTCTTCAGGATGTCCTCAGTGCTGCACAGGTGATGTAATGATTGGCGGTCCCCAAGACATTGCCACGGGTGGTCTTACCATAGGATGTCCTACACAAGCCGCCCTCCTCCTCTCCACCAGCGGAGTATCGCTGACGGCACTCATGCCATGGAGGTGTTGTGGGCAGGAGGGTTCTTCCCTCGCCGCCTCCATTCACAGTCAGACAGTTATCCCGTATAACAGCACCATTAGTCTGGAGTAGCTCTTCGTGCCGCACGGCTCCTGGTGTTGGCTTTGGTCCCAGTACTTTGGATGCCTCCTCCCGTCGTGGTGCTACACCCTCTACACGACCCCCAGCACACCCCTCCCCCCCATGTATGTTACTTGGATGCCTCCTCCCGTCGTGGTACTACACCCTCTACACGACCCCCAGCACACCCCTCCCCCGCCCATGTATGTTACTTGGATGCCTCCTCCTGTCGTGGTACTACACCCTCTACACGACCCCCAGCACCCCCCCCGGCATGTTTGTTACTTGGATGCCTCCTCCCATCGTGGTACTACACTCTCTACACGACCCCCCAGCACACCCCTCCCCCCCTCGGCATGTATGTTACTTGGATGCCTCCTCCCGTCGTGGTACTACACCCTCTACATGACCCCCAGCACACCCCTCCCCCCCCATGTATGTTACTTGGATGCCTCCTCCCGTCGTGGTACTACACTCTCTACACGACCCCCAGCACACCCCTCCCCCCCTCGGCGTGTATGTTACTTGGATGCCTCCTCCCGTCGTGGTACTACACCCTCTACACGACCCCCAGCACACCCCTCCCCCCATTGGATTCCAATGCATCAGATCACATGGCCGTATTCCCACCATGTAAAAGCGGCCGGCCAATATTGTGCCGGGCGTTTTTACGTCGAGCCTAGAAGACAGTCCTGGAACTATCTTTTGGGCCAGAATACGTCGGCTGCTACATGGGCCCCTATGGGAGCTAATGACAGCGGACGGAAACGGGAGATGGGAGGGAGTTTAGCAGAGTGACTGCTAAACTCCCTCCCTCTTCTCTCCTACGGCTCCTCCACCCCTGTCCTGCCCCCTCCCATCGCAATTAGATGGAGGGGAGGAGAGAGGGGGCGAGCTGGTGACGGGGAGGGAAGGGGCAACGGCATGGCGGCCTCAGCGTATATGTGCCCGGGCCCATGCCATCTGAACGGGCGCACAAACGTTTGATGTGTGTGCCCGTTCGAGTTTTTACACCTCACATCGTAGCGTATATCGGCCGGCCATAAAAATGGTGGTCCATATACGCTCATGTGAAAGAGCCCTTATGAGTGGAAAAACTGCATTAAACATAGGGGGTTTTCCCCATTGGATTTTCAGAAAAATGGAAATCCATCAGTTTGCTTCTGTTCCATCGTGGTTCCCTTTTTAACAAATAGCACAGACAGTCTTTCAAACTGGATGAATTGCACTGTCCGTTCCACCCAGGACCCGCTGGATCCGTAACCCACAGATCTCGCACAAATCCCCAGGTGTGAATAGGAGCATGGCGTTTCGCACCAGTATCCTTGTAAGTTGATGCAGGGCGCAGTCAGGCGCACGTCTACAGTGAAGGGGTTAAAATCATCCTTCTGCAATGCATGGGATTGATGTCAGCTGTGCGCCTGGGTGTGCTTTTTTTCCCAGCCAGGCCTGGTTGGTGGAGCCTCTGCAGTCTAAATCCAGGACTAGGACTGACATCACCAAAAGCAGCTATGAAGAGCACTGAGGGTGCATTCAGACGACCGCTGGGTATTCACGCCCAGCCGATATGCGGCGTCTCTCTCTGCAGGGGGAGGAGGCTGGAAGAGCCGGGAGCAGTGCTCTGAGCTCCCCTCCCCTTTCTGGCTCCTCTCCAAAATACTGATAGAGCCAATAGCTCACCTCAGAGGTCAAGGGGTTAATATTGTCCCATACCTTGACGATCTGTTACTTATTGCAGATGATAGAACTTTTTTCAGGTCTGGGGTGGATAATAATCTATACAATCAAGTCTGACCCCGGACACTAAAAAGGTATTCCTTGGGGTACTGCTGGATACGGGCGCAGGCTCATCTCTTCCGCAGGAAAGAGTCAGGTGATAGAATTGGTTAACAA
The DNA here is from genome assembly GCF_035609145.1 of Eleutherodactylus coqui. NCBI lineage: Eukaryota > Metazoa > Chordata > Amphibia > Anura > Eleutherodactylidae > Eleutherodactylus > Eleutherodactylus coqui. The sequence goes on from NC_089849.1 coordinate 122,279,482, forward strand.
TGCAAATTCTGGGGAAAATGACTGCATGCGTAACCATGGTGCCATGGGCTCGGGCACATTCTGGGCCCCTGCAAAGGGAGGTTCCATCCAAATGGACAGGAAACAGATATTTAAAAAAATTAGCTATCCCCACTAGCTAAGAGGTTATTGACCTGGTGGACTCTTTCCAATAACCCGGGCAAGGAAATATGGTGGCATGAGGTTCCTTTGGTTTCATAATCACCGATGCAAGTTGAGGGACTCAAGTAGCAAAAACCTTTTTCCAGGGGTCCTGGCCTCCTCTTATTAGTTCCCAGTGTCCTAAATATATGGACCTTAGAGCAGTCTGGGAAGTCTTGATGAGTGCAACGAAATTAAAGGGAAGCATGTCCAAATATATTCTGACAATATGATGACTGTTTCCTTTGTTCGTCATCAGGGAGGGACCAGGCACTGACACTTATAGAAGCTGACAAGGAACATTTTCTCCTGGGCAGAGGTCAATCTTCAGTCCATAACAGCATGGGGCTCAGAATGAGATAGTAGACTATCTTAGCAGGCAACAACTCAACCCGGGGGAGTGATCCCTCAACACCAAGGTCTTCAACCAGCCAGTAGCCCGGTGGGGGAAACCACAGATTCCTGTTTACCTCCTGGAATAACTCGAAGTGCCACAAATTATTCTCACAGCATCCAGCAGGACAACCCAGGGGTTGGATGCATTCGCTCAAAGATGGTAAATGTCACTGGCTTATGCGTTTCCTCCTCTACCTCTGATAGCTTGGGCTCTTCAAAAAATCAGAGACAGCAGCATAAAGGTCATATTTATCACTCCATGATGATATCACTTCAGGCCCAATTCTTCTACCATGCAGAGAGGATTTGCTCATGCAGGGACCAGTAAACTGTCCCAACGTACACCAGTTACAACTGGTGGCCTGGTTACTGAGGGGCAGTTGTGGATACTCTTATGTCTAGTAGGAAAAAGGTGACATCTAAAATTTATGACTTAGTGGCTAAAAGTTTTTTCTTAGTAGTAGTAAAAGCAATATGGATTTTGAGAATCCAAATTGTAGGAACTCTAGTATTTTGTTATAAAAGGGAGTAGGAAAAGGACTGAGTCCTAGAACCCTGAGAGTACAAGTGGCAGCTATTAGTGCCTTTTTTTTTTTTTTTGACACCCGCCTTTTTTTGAAACCCGGGTTTTAAAAGGTGCTGAAAGGGAAAAACCCCTCCCAAGGGTGTGAGAACCGTTGCCGGCATGGAGGGCGCACACAATAGTATATTCTGTATTAGAGACCTGGCTGGCTGTAGTCCGTGACTAATGACCCCTCTCAAGGGTGTAGTACAGACAGCAGTTCAGTGATACTGTACAACACAATTCCACATCAGCAACATACAACATGAGATGTTTCTCCCAATCTGACTTTGCATTCACTTTCTCCTTGTAGGATCCACCATGAGATAATTATCCTGACTGTACAGACACGAAGACAATGGCTGAGAAGATACTGGAACTCACACTGGAAATTATCTCCTTGCTGACTGGAGAGGTATTATACACGTGGTCATGTGACATCGCTCTCATCTGTATTAATAAGACGGGCACGTGATAAGGGTGTGAGAGATTCCTAGGAGTTACAGGACCCCTATGCTCTCTGCCGGAGCGCTGCTCACGAGGCAGACCTTCCCCTCTTATATTGCAGGATGTCCACACGCTGACCAGCTGGATGATGCAACTGTCTACACACTTCTTTTATACCTCGCTTCATAGGCAAACAGAATAAGTCCAGCATCAGGTAAAAAAAACTCTTTATTGAAAAATCCAGACAGATATGGAGGAACAAGAAGCATGCCTTAGACGGCCCCGGGAGGAACAAGAAGAATGCCTTAGACGGCCCCGGGAGGAACAAGAAGAATGCCTTAGACGGCCCCGGGAGGAACAAGGAGCAAGCCTTGGACGGCCCCGGGAGGAACAAGGAGCAAGCCTTGGACGGCCCCGGGAGGAACAAGGAGCAAGCCTTGGACGGCCCCGGGAGGAACAAGGAGCAAGCCTTGGACGGCCCCGGGAGGAACAAGGAGCAAGCCTTGGACGGCCCCGGGAGGAACAAGGAGCAAGCCTTGGACGGCCCCGGGAGGAACAAGGAGCAAGCCTTGGACGGCCCCGGGAGGAACAAGGAGCAAGCCTTGGACGGCCCCGGGAGGAACAAGGAGCAAGCCTCGGACGGCCCCGGGAGGAACAAGGAGCAAGCCTCGGACGGCCCCGGGAGGAACAAGGAGCAAGCCTCGGACGGCCCCGGGAGGAACAAGGAGCATGCCTCGGACGGCCCCGGGAGGAACAAGGAGCATGCCTCGGACGGCCCCGGGAGGAACAAGGAGCATGCCTCGGACGGCCCCGGGAGGAACAAGGAGCATGCCTCGGACGGCCCCGGGAGGAACAAGGAGCATGCCTCGGACGGCCCCGGGAGGAACAAGGAGCATGCCTCGGACGGCCCCGGGAGGAACAAGGAGCATGCCTCGGACGGCCCCGGGAGGAACAAGGAGCATGCCTCGGACGGCCCCGGGAGGAACAAGGAGCATGCCTCGGACGGCCCCGGGAGGAACAAGGAGCATGCCTCGGACGGCCCCGGGAGGAACAAGGAGCATGCCTCGGACGGCCCCGGGAGGAACAAGGAGCATGCCTCGGACGGCCCCGGGAGGAACAAGGAGCATGCCTCGGACGGCCCCGGGAGGAACAAGGAGCATGCCTCGGACGGCCCCGGGAGGAACAAGGAGCCTGTCCTAGGCGGCACATGCTTCTTGGTTTTTCTGTCTGTCTGGATTTTTTCCTATAAAGAGCTTTTTTACCCCAACACGAGACCTACTCTGCATCTTTTGTGGTTTCCAGACAGTTCTTGCATGGTAGCAGCTGCAGAGGAGATGGACCAGCAAAAATACGCAGGAAACCTGCACATTCACTGCATATTTGCACACCATTTCAATGAGCCTGTGTGTGTTCTGTTGGAGCAGCCGAAAAATGCGGGCACCGTATTTTTATGACTGAAATGTGCTTAATCCCATGTAAACGAGCCCTAATAGTTACAGTGCCCCCAGTACTGATGAACCCCCCCCCATAGTGGCCCCAGTAGTATCAGTATCTCCTATATTGACCCCAGTAGTAATAGGGACCACAGTAGTAACAGTGTCTTCTATATTGACCCCAGTAGTAATAGGGACCACAGTAGTAACAGTGTCTTCTATATTGACCCCAGTAGTAATAGGGACCACAGTAGTAACAGTGTCTTCTATATTGACCCCAGTAGTAATAGGGACCACAGTAGTAACAGTGTCTTCTATATTGACCCCAGTAGTAATAGGGACCGCAGTAGTAACAGTGTCTTCTATATTGGCCCTAGTAGTAATAGTGACCCCCATAGTAGTACCAGTAATGCTGCTTGGCCAGGGGAGCAACACCCATATTGGCCTCTGGTTAGGCAGCATTACTACAGGCTTTACACTCCCCCGCCTGCAGCTCCAGTATAGTGGCAGTAGCTGCTGACCTCTCACCTCAGCGCAGACATCAGCGGTCAGGATTTCTCCTCCCCGATCTTCTCCTGACCTGCACGAAGCAGAATGCTGAGAATGGACACTATGTCACAGGTAGAATAGGATCCGGCCAGCTGGAGGTGACCCGGGGGACTGCAGGAGCCAGGAGAAGATCAGCGAAGAGAAGATGCGGTAAGAAGACTGACTGGGGAGGAATAGGTTAGTATTGATTTTTTTTTTTTCTTTTTCTAATGGCAAAACCCCTTTGAGTAGGGGTACAATGCGGTGACAGTGTTCTGCCCATACACAGGATTATACAGTAGTGAGGAAGACATCTACTACATGTGTGACAAACAGAAGCCCATCACATGTAACCCAGAGCCCGATCATGGAGACCCCAGTAATACATGGAAGTAACAATGAGGAGAGGATCCTAGAAGTCACTGGAAAGATCATTGAGCTGCTGACCGGAGAGGTGAGGAATTCTGAAATATTATACAGGGCAGCAAGTGAGGAGGAGGATGATGATGACCGTGTCATTGTGTTGTCAGGTTCCTATAAGGTGCCAGGACGTCACTGTCTACTTTTCAATGGAGGAGTGGGAGTATGTTGAAGGACACAAGGATCTCTACCAGGACATCATGATTGACCATTACAATTCCCTCTCTCCAACAGGTAAGAGATTTTTATTGATCGCAGGAGAGCGAGAACTTTTCAGGGTTCCGTCGTCTCGCGTAAAGGATGTTCTCAGTTATTGTTCGTTTGTTGCTACAGATGGACCGAGTAAGAGAAGTAAACCACAGAGATGTCCGAGTCCTCTCTATCCAGGAAATGATCAGGTAGATGAAGCAAATACATTTACTCTTACATTGTTGTTCCTGTATTCATTACTCGTTTCCAGTCTTGTTTGCTTGAACTGTCTGATAAATTTTACATTTATTGTTCCACTTTTTTAATCAGGATAAAAATCTGACTAATACGGAAACAGAATTATTCGTAGAAGAAATCTATGTATGGGGGGATCAACTTTGTAAGCAGGAGGAAGTTCCTATGGAGATTATCCCATGTGAGTAATAATCCTTCTATATGACTTTACAGCTAATTGGGGTTTGTTTTCACTCATCACCCTACACAGCCCAGTAACACAATGTGCTGCCACTACCTTACTAGTTCTATGGCAATGGGTACCCAACGACACACAGGTGGAATGGATGTGTAAGATACTATATTTCCCATACATAATGTCCTAAATAATGTTTTGGTTTAACTAAACCCTCAGGTCCTGAAAGGGAATGAAGAAAGACACTGAAAGCGGGATTCCCATGATGATCAATCTGTAGTAGAAAATGAGAAGTTCTAAACTTCTTAGTTTGTTAGCAGAGGCTAAGCCTGTCATACAGTGTAACCTAAACGAGAGGAATGGCTCAGAATTGGATGGGGAGCTATCTTCTTGTGGTGGCCTGGCTCCAGGGACCCTTTGAGCTGGAATAATAGGTGGATTTGTACAAATGTGCAGAGGTAAACCTCAAAGTGCAGGGGAAGTCGGATAAAATTGAATAGGGTTTTAGTTTGGTAATGGATTTGGAAGCTACATTTGTGTGTGAGGGATGAAGAAAAGGAGACCATGCAGTTATGTCACTAAAGGAGCGTTTAGATGGAACTGTTGTTCAAATGCATGAAAGTGAACAAAAATCATTTGGTCTAAATGTGAGCCAACGACTGAACAGCGAATGATAATCATTCATTTTCTGCAGGCATAAAAATCATTATTAACTCGTTCACTAATCGTTCAGTGTAGATACAGATCGTTCAGACGTTCTCACTTATACAGCCAATGTGAAAGACTGAACGATTCTCATTTGAATGAACCAACGATGTATAACCTACAGGTTGCACAAGAGTGGTGACGTCACTCATTAACAAGATAACCAGCTCGTCTACAAGGACCCTGAGCTGTGGTTGTCCCTCGACACCTCTGATATTCTAACATGAGAATACAAGAAGCAGAAAAAGCGTATAAGTTGGGTTAGAAAGAGTGGCATTGACAGCTGTCAAGGGTGTAGCATAGAGACTACCTATCCTCTCAGAAATAAGAGCGCCCAGGCTAAGCAGTTTTACAGTCAGGCTCATGAAACTCCAAATAAGAATGTTATAACATTATACAGTGTTGTACAGTAATGGGCTCAAATAATTGTTTTCCCTCAGCCAATGACTACACCAGCAACTGGGAGAAACAGCTCCTTCTACCTCCAGAAACCCATGTCACAGAAGACACTTGTGGGGAACACCTCATCCACCCCAGCAAATCCCCACACCTTCACAGCAAACATCCGACAGCTGATGAATATAATCATAAGGAGCCTCTTGAGCTATTTGAGATTTCAAAGCAAATTATAGGCCACAAAGAGAGAAAAATATTCCCATGTTCTGAATGTGGGAAGAACTTTAAAAAGAACTCTAATCTAGCCATACACAAGAGGATTCACAACGATGAGAGGCCTTTTCCATGTTCGGATTGTGGGAAATCTTTCACTCAGAAGTCAGATCTTGTTACACACCAAAGAATTCACACGGGGGAGAAGCCGTTCTCATGTACGGAATGCGGGAAATGTTTTACTCAAAAATCAGCTCTTCTTGAACACCAGAGAATTCACACAGGAGAGAAACCATATACATGCTCAGAGTGCAGAAAAAGTTTTACCCAGAAATCAGTTCTTGTTAAGCATCAGAGAACTCACACAGGAGAAAAGCCATTTCTATGTTTTATTTGTGGAAAGAGTTTTACCCAGAAGTCAGTTCTTGTTCAGCATCAGAGAACTCACACAGGAGAAAAGCCATTTTCATGTTTAGAGTGTGGGAAACGTTTTAATAATAAGTCCGGTCTAATTACCCATGGGAGGACTCACACGGGAGAAAAGCCGTTTCCATGTTCTGAATGTGGGAAATGCTTCAAAAAGAAATCTAATCTTAGTAAACATGAACGAATTCACAGAGATGAGAAGCCATTTTCGTGCTCGTATTGTGGGAAGTGTTTTACAGAAAAATCACAACTTAATAAACATCTAAGAATTCACACGGGGGAAAAGCCATTTTCATGTTCAGAATGTGGGAAATGTTTTACCCAGAAATCACATCTTATGAATCATTACAGGGTTCATACTGAGAATAATTCTCCTCAAAATGCTGATTTTGCACAAATCATTTTAGAATGACATAATGTATCTAAATATATATTTTCTTCTGTGGTCCTTCTAAATATCGACGCCTCTCAATGCACAGTCATGAAGGACTCCCCTCCTAGCCAACCTTCTCAAAATGCTACAATTTCTACATGCCGATACAGTTGCAAGACAACACACAATATATGGCCAAAAGTATTTGGACACTGCAGAAAATCAGCAAATATGCAAATACTGAGTTTGCTGAATGGTATGCTGGGAAGGGCATGGGTAAAATAAAAAAGCTGCTCATTTCATAACCCTTCATCCGATCGAGCACTTGAGGGACGAATTGGAGCGACGGGTACGACACCGCCACCCACGCCCATCTCACAACAATCTCTTCTTACAGCCGTGTACGAGGAGTGGTGAGTTATTACTGCCCAGACTTATTGAGAACTTGTGGAGAGTATGCCTGGATGTGTCGCCACAGTAATACAAGCAAAAGGAGGGCTGACAAGTTACTAAATACAATAATAAAGCACTTTTTCTGAAAAACATGCAGTACTTTTGTCCATACAGTGAATCCTTTGGAGTGACCTGGATTTCTGCATTGATTTCTAATAAAATGTGGTTTAATTGTGTATAATTGTGGCCTATGCTGGCTGTCCTCCGGCGAAGTGTCATTGCGAGATCCGCGGTGATAAATCACATCCGGAGCTGGCATGACACGCTTTCCATGGGATAGCTATGATTTTCCACTCGTGTGCAGTAGGCTGCGCTTTCCATAGTTACCCCTTGGAAAGCGCAGCCTACTGCACACGAACAAAAAATCATGGCGATTTTCCGCTCGCGTGATTAAAATCGTGGCATGCTGCAATTTCTCCACGGTGAGCCTTTTAGTGATCTCCACTCCTCCCCCACGGCGGTATTCCGTCCCGGCTGTGGACAGGCGGCCTTAGATGGCAAACATGGTGCTGAGAGCCATCAATGCATGAAGAATATCAATGATTGATACTTATTTGCTAGCAATCCTATCTATGCTATTGCTTATAGAAAACCGCAGATACAGCACTGCTTTTGTGTCACAATAAAAGAGCTGAACAAAAAGTGAACAATGCAATTTTGTCTCGTCGCCTTCCGCTGATCAGAAAAACACATTTATTGTGTGCGCAGAGAAGTGAGTAAATATACATCTCTACAGATTTTTCTTCATGACAAGGAGCCATATTTTCACTAGAAATTTGGCACCTTCCAAGAAAAGACACCAATCTTCCAAGGCTAGTTGTTGGGGTACCAGGGAAAGCAGAAGTCGGGGGTCCCTGCAACGTAGCCCACAACCCCTGTCCCTGCCTACTTGCCTCCACTCCTGGCTAACCCCAGGCGAGCAACTGGGCGACGGTCCCTACACTGGCTAGGGGAAGTGATGGGAAAAACCACAATCCCTGGAAACAGAGAACGAATACACAGTCAAACAAACAACCAGAGCAAAGCACAAGGGAAGACAGCAGACCAGTCCAGGAGCAAGCCAAGGTCAAGCACTTAAAGTCAGTCCGGAAAAACGCAGTACAGAAAGGAGAAGACGAAGTCAGGTCAGGGAAAAAGCCGAGGTCAATAAACTAATAATCAGGAATACAAGGTAACGCTGGTGAGTGCAAGGAAGCCTATTCAAACACTGGCAGTGTATGGAGGTAACTGAGGGGTTTAAATGCTGTCAGAGCTCCCGCCCCAGCAACTGATTGGGGTGGAGCACCTGACAGCAGCTGGATAATCAGAGAGTGCTGGGAGAACCTCCCTCAGCACTAGCAGACCAACCTAGGTCAGTGGAGATGCAGCAGGCTGCCATGGCAACAGAAACATTGCGCTGGGCAGCAGCCGCCACGTTCCTAGCACTTCAGCGGCGTATCGGAGCCACGCGGCCAGGAGAGGTAACCAGCGTCGGAGTCCCCCTGCACCGCACACCTGCCACAGGAGCGACAGTCTCAGCAGTGCGGGCATGGCGACCCCGATAGCCGCCCATCCTGACAGTACCCCCCCCCCCCCCTCTTACGGGAGGACACCGGACCCCCATGACCTGGCACTGGCTTGAGGGGGTAGGTCCTATGAAAGCGACGGACTAGCTGGGAGCATGGACATCTTTGGCCGGAACCCAAGGCTGCTCCTCGGGTCCAAACCCCTTCCAGTGCACTAAATACTGGTAAGCACCCCGTACCTGCCTGGAGTCCAGAATCCGTTGTATTTCAAACTCCATCTCTCCTTGGACAAGGGTGGGAGGAGGTGGTTTGCGGATGGGCAATACCGGGGGGACGAACCTCTTCAAAAGTGACTTGTGGAAGACATTATGCACCTTCAAGGAGTCATGCACGGTTAGTTCAAAGGCCACCGGGTTAATAACCTTGGAAATAGGGAACGGCCCGACAAAACGAGGAGCTAGCTTGAGAGATGGTACCTTCAGCCTTAAGTTTTTTTGTGGTCAGATAAACTAGATCACCAATTATAAAGGGGTCAGACAGAGAGCGTTTACCAGCCCCTTGTTTCCGCAACTTCTCCTGCGATTCCAGTGCCAACCTGGACCCAGATTGCGTCCAGCTCCTCCGTAAAGGAATCAGCCGACGGATTATCCGACGGCGAGGAGACAGATGACGTAAAGCGGGGGTGGAACCCGTAATTGCAGAAAAAAGGGGAAACCTGTGATGATGAACTGGTAGGGTTGTTTATAGCAAGCTCCGCCAAAGGCAAAAACTTCACCCATTGTTCCTGACTGTGCGAGACAAACAAACAAAGGTACTGAATAAGTTCCTGATTCATACGCTCCGTCTGTCCGTTTGACTCAGGGTGAAAAGCGAAAGAGAAAGACAGGTTAACATTGATATGCTTACAGAAAGCCTGCCAGAAATGAGCCATAAACTGTACCCCCCGATCTGAAACTATATCTTCGGGGATACCGTGTAAACGAACAATCTCCTTAACAAATAGGTCAGCTAGGTCCCTAGCTGAGGGTAATTTATCAATGGGACAAAATGGGTCATCTTAGAGAACCTATTGACCACTACCCGAATGACAGTAAAACCCTGCGACGGGGGTAAATCAGTAATGAAATCCACAGATACATGCGACCAAGGTTTACATGGAACTGGCAGAGGAAGAATAGGACCTTCACAGCGTCTCCTGATATTCTTCCCCCAAGCACAAACAGCGCAGGCCTTGACAAAGCCACGCACATCTCTGGACATCTGGGGCCACCAGTATAAGCGAGAACATAAGTCCAATGTCGCTCTAATGCCAGGATGACCGGTCAGAACCGAAGAGTGTATCTCTTCAAGCACCCGTAGTCTCAGGGAAAGGGGAACGAACAGTTTGCCCTCTGGAAGAGCCTCCGGGGCAGCTTGCTGGGCAGCAAATAGCTGAGACGAGATATTGGAGGTTAAGACTGCTAGGACCACTCCGGGGGAGAGGATCCCCTCTGGCTGATAATCCACGGGTTCAGGGACATCAAAGCTACGCGAAAATGTGTCTGCTCTAATGTTCCTCGACCCAGGCCAGAAGGTGACGATAAAATTGAAACGGGAAAAAAATAATGCCCAGCGCGCCTGCCAGACATTTAGTCTCTTAGCTGACACCAAGTTCTTGTGATCAGTGAGAACAGTAATCTGGTGTCTGGCTCCCTCAAGGAAATGCCGCCATTCCTCAAAAGCCCACTTGATGGCCAACAATTCCCTATTACCTATGTCATAGTTGCATTCTGAGGGCGAGAATTTTCTCGAGAACACGCAGGGTTGGAGGTTAGAGAGGGTTGCTGGTCCTTGTGACAGGACGGCACTCACTCCAAATTCAGAAGTGTCTACCTCCACAACGAATGGTCTGGTTAAGTCGGGTTGTACAAGGACAGGCGCGGAGGAGAAGGCTTCTTTGAGACTCAAAAAGGCAGTGACTGCCTCCGGTGTCCAGCTGCCTACCTCAGACCCTTTCTTGGTTAAATCGGTTAATGGTTTGGCGATCAATGAGAAACCCTTAATAAATTTACAGTAGAAATTGGCAAATCCTAGAAAACGCTGTAAAGCCTTCAGGTTAGTAGGTTGCGCCCAATCTGTTATCGCCCAAACCTTCCCTGGATCCATCTTGATGACAGAAGGGGTAATTATGTACCCTAAAAATGAGATCTCCCTGGATCCATCTTGATGACAGAAGGGGTAATTATGTACCCTAAAAATGAGATCTCCCAAACAAACACTTCTCCAGTTTCGCAAACAGCTGGTTAGCCCGAAGTCGGTTGAGGACTATCCGTAAGTGACAAAGGTGTGACTCCCAGTGGGTGGAAAACACCAGGATTTCGTCTAAGTAAACCAACAAGAATATGCCCATGACATCCTGGAATATAGCATTCATGAAACCTTGAAAGACGGCCTGGGCATTACACAAACCGAAAGGCATCACCAAATACTCAAAATGCCCTAATGGCGTATTATACGCCGTCTTCCATTCGTCTCCCTCTCTTCTTCTGATCAGGTTATACGCTCCCCTCAGATCAAGCTTAGAGAACCACTTAGCTCCTGATACTCGATTCAGGAGATCAGGGATCAGAGGAAGAGAGTACTGGTTACGGATTGTGATCTTATTCAATCCTCTACAGTCGATACATGGCCAAAGGCCGCCATCCTTCTTCTCTACGAAGAAGAACCCTGCCCCAGCAGGAGACTCAGATGGGCGGATATAGCCCTTGGCCAAACTCTCGGAAACGTATTCCTTCATGGCTTCTCGCTCGTCATAGATCTGGCATAACGCTGTAAAGAACGATTCCAGGGACTGCCTGATGGGCGAGTCGGCGAGCAAGGAAAAAGCCCAATTTTGCGGGTCACCTCTCAAGCAGGACATAATGATCCCAACTCTTTGGAACTCGGTTCCAGAGAAGAACGGACACAAACTGAAATACAGCTTACAGCCCTCCCAGAAGGAGAAAAACTGTCTCCGGTCACCAGAAAAGAAGTCGGGGAGGGTAGCCTTGGGCTCAAGCTTAACCGCATGAGTAGGAGGCGGAACCGCTGGTGTGCTGGCAGCGACCTGTTCCTGTTGTTGGAAACATGCGGTTAAATCTTGCACCATATCTGTCAGGACCTGCACCTGATTAGCTAGGGCTTAAACAGCCTCCATGGATGGACTTAGTTTCGCTGGATGGATGTAGGAACCAGAAAAAGTTTGGGCCAGTGTTTCTGTTAGGGTACCAGGGAAAGCAGAAGTCGGGGGTCCCTGCAACGTAGCCCAAAACCCCTGTCCCTGTCCACTTGCCTCCACTCCTGGCTAAGCCCAGGCGGGCAATTGGGCGACGGTCCCTTCACTGGCTAGGGGAAGTGATAGGAAAAACCACAATCCCTGGAAACAGAGAACGAATACACAGACAAACAAACAACCAGAGCGAAGCACAAGGGAAGACAGCAAACCAGTCCAGGAGCAAGCCAAGGTCAAGCACTAAAAGTCAGTCTGGAAATGCGCAGTACGGATAGGAGGAGACAAAGTCAGGTCAGTGGAAAAGCCGAGGTCAATACACTATAGTCAGGAATACAAAGTAACGCTGGTGAGTGCAAGGAAGCCTATTCAAACACTGGCAGTGTCAGAAAGCAACTGAGGGGTTTAAATGCTGTCAGAGCTCGCAGACCAAACTAGGTCAGAAAAGATGCAGCAGGCTGCCATGACAACAGGAATGCGGCGCCGGGCAGCAGCCGCCACGTTCCTAGCACTTCTGCGCCGTATAGGAGCCGAGCGGCCAGGAGTGGTGACCAGCGTTGGAGTCCCCCTGCGCAGCACACCCGCCGCAGGGGCGACAGTGTCCGCAGTGCGGGCACGGCGACCCCGATAGCCGTCCATCCTGACAGAAATCTTCATCTATTAGATACCTAGGGGTACAGCTATCCGCAGACCCTGCCCAAATTTTTGAGTTAAATTTTCAGCCTTTTCTGTCTAGCCTTAAGGCGGATTTGGAAAGATGGAGCCCTCTCTATGTTTCATGGACAGGCAGAGGCAATGCAGTCAAAATTGACTCCTTACCGAAATACCTTTATCTATGCCAGACTCTGCCTGTCCATCTTGACCAGCGCTATTTGCTTGACATCCGTTCCCTGATTAGTAATTTCATATGGAGGAGGGACTGGGGCTCTCTGACTTTTCCCTATACTATAGGGTGAGCCTTGCAAACTTTATACCAACGTTACTCCAGGGCAGGGGCTCCAAGCTGTGGGTGGAAATGGAACATGATGCGGAGTCGACGACGGCACAGGGGGCCCCATGGATTCCAAAGCCGCTCCTGAGGGAAATTCCTACCCTCTTGCCACTTTTGTTGGGAGTCCTTAGGGTATGGGGAATGTTCGCCCCAAAGACGGGCTTGATATCCGTCCCGGGCCCTCTGACCCCTTAGGGTAGATAACCATCAGTTTTTGGCCTCAAAGGGCAGAACTACGGTTATATCCCTTCCTAGTTTCCCGATCCCACGAATTAAAGATGTGATCACACAATCGGGAGTAAAGCCCCTAGGAGATTTCTACAAGGAATCTAGACCTCCCCGGGAGCCTGGCTGAGCTATTTTCAGATGAGGGGCTATGTGGAGTTCCTGGCGCCCAGTGGCTGCTGCACTCTGCCACTGACACACTTTGAAGCACTATGTATGTCATCATCCCCTGTTGAGCATAGGATTTAACTAATATACAAGCTGTTGTTGAGGACAATCCCCCCATCTAAACGGGGAAATAGGAGTGAGAATTTGGGAGTGAATGCACCGGATCAGACTAGAGGAAGGCCTTCCTCTTATGCCATAAGAGCACCAAATTTGGTAGACTACAGGAACAGAACTTTAAAATGTTATCACGCTGGTATAGGACACCGTCGAGGCTACACCAAATGGATGCCCAGATCTCCCCTGTGTGCTGTCGATGCCAGGACGGCTCGGGGACAATGCTACATATATGGTAGGATTGCCCAGCAGTTAGAGATCTCTGGAGCAATGTGGAACTTCTCTACAATAACATGACCAGATTGGCGGTGTCCATAACAGCTAAAATGGCTCTCTTATTGATGTTACCTGGATCTATGGCCAAGATCAAATCGGAGTTACTGAGACTGGTTCTATTGGCAGTGAGGATGTCTGTTCCTGGCCTGTGGCGCTCCACTTCTGCCCCTACAAGTATTATCTGGACAGAGAAACTCGACATGCTCATGAGATATGAGATGGAAGGGCCGATGGGGGAGGAGGAGTGGAACAGTTCCCACGAACTATGGAGACCATGAATTGCTATTAGAGCTTCAACCCTTTTTAAAATCTGAATGGAAACAGGAAGACTGGTCTCTTAAGGGAACTTAGAATCAAATGAGCTGGGTCTTCCCCCTTCCCCTTTCACCCCCTTCCTAACCACCCTCCCCCCTTATCCTCCCCAGTTTTATAGAGGGGGAGACAGCATAGATATTGACCTGGGACCAAATATTGGGAATGAGGGTCAAGCGGGGAGAGGGGTTAGAACAGTTGGAACAGCTAATAAGATCATAAGTAGCATAATGCATACAAATAATAAAAAACATATGAATTGTATGGGAATGAACGCAAGAAGTCTAATCAGTAAAGTGGGTGAGCTTGAAGAAAGAATGTCTGAAGAAAAGTACGACATAGTAGAAATAACTGAAAAGATGGCTCGATGATAAGTGCGATTGGGCGGTGAATTTACAGGGTTACAATATCTTCAGAAGAGACCATGGGAAACAGAAAGGGGAAGGGGTGTGTCTGTACGTTATATCGTACTTAATGCCGAGGCTATGGGAAGATATAGGTGTGGAGAAGAACAGATGGAATCTCTGTAGGTAGAAATACAGGGAGGGAAAAATGACAAAATCCTTATAGGGGTTTTCTATAGGCGGCCATACATAAAAGAAGATACTGAAAGCTTATTAATAAGGCAAATAGAAGAGGTGTCAAACCACAGTGAAATAATTATTATGGGAGACTTTAATTATCCAGATATAACATGGGACGATGAAACCTGTGAATCTCACAACGGTGATTAGTTCTTGAGAACAATTAAAGATAACTGCCTTTCCCAACTTGTACAGGAGCCAAACTCCAGAAGGGCCACTCTGAACTTATTATTAACTAACAAACCGGACAGAATCACAGGGGTGCAGATTGAGGGACACTTGAGAAATAGTGAAAACAATATAATTAATTTCCAGCTGTCATTCAATAGAAAGCTTTATCAGGAAGCGACAAAAAACTAAACTTTAGTAAAGCAAAATTTGAACAGCTTAGAATTACTATCGGCAGCACTAATTGGAAGTGTCCTCAAAAATAATAGTGCAGGCAACACATGGGAGAAGTTTAAAAACATGCTAATTACCTCATGTGAGCAGCTTATACCCTTCAAAAATAAAAACTACAAGTAGAAGGAAACCAATGTGGCTTGACAAGACTGTGAGAAGCGCTATAAGCAAAAAAAAAAAAAAAGGTCAACTGGAAAGGGATAGAAGCCTCAGTTATGATGGTCACTCTGCTTATGGCTTGGAGAGGGGGATGTGAAATGGTGGTCCCGGGACCTTTCACGCCTTTAGCTGAGCATCCACGGCTACCATCTACATTAGACCTATATGGTTTGGCGTTCTTGCCAGAGGGAACGAAAGCCAGGGTGGAAGAGCTAGTGGGCGCGGAGGGTTCGCGACCTTTGACTGATTCACGTGGATCAGGGAAGATGCCCCTGGGCTCTTGGATGCAGTACCTTCAGATATGCAGCTACCTAGGAAAAATAAAACCCGAACAAGGCTGGAACATGGGGTACACCCCTTTCGAGAGGCTTTGTTGTGCTTCCGAGACACCTAGACATACGGTCTCATCGATCTATAACCAATTACAAGAAGAGTGCCTAGATAGTCATCTTCTGAGATAGAGATGGGCATGGTAAGAGGCTCTGGGTAGGTCTTTTCCCAGTGAGTTCTGGGACAGGGCCTTTCAGCTAACACACAAGATGTCTATTTCTAGTAAGCTCCAGGAGCTAAATTTCAAAATTAACTCCCAGTGGAACATGACCCCAGAGAGGCTGCATAGACTTTTCCCTTTGGCCCCAGATGTCTGCTTGCGGTGCCAGGGTGAGGTGGGCTCCATGCTTCATATGTCGTGGGATTGTCCCATGGTGGCGTCCTTATGGAGGGGTGTGATGTGTCTATTCAGGAGGGTGAGCAGAGAATCGGTGGTCCTGACACCAGAACTGGCGCTGCTGTCCATCTGTCCTGACACCGCCCCATCACTCAAATGGATTTATGGAGATTCTTCATCATGGCCACGAGACAGGTGATACCTTGATTTTGGAAGCAGGCTATAGAACTACCCAGGAGTGCATGGGTGGAGGCGATAGACAAGATTAAACACTTAGAAGGGCTCAGATTAGAGGACTCCGAGGCGAGTGTCAAGAGTTTCTACTGTACGTGGGCAGTGTGGACACATGTCTGGAATACCCCTACCTTCACCAGATGGCTACAGGATGACACATGTGAGTAGTGGAATTAAGTACCACACAGAGATGGATACTCAGGGGGGCATGCCTGGTTTTACTCCCCCCCCCCCCCCCCCCCCCCACACACACACACTCGTGTGTTTCCCCTGATTCGCATGTCTCTCCATGTATGTGGTCTTTGTGTGTAGTTTAACATGGCAGAGGATGTGTTATGTTGTTTCGCATATCTAAATACTTAGCCCGGGCACCGGGCCTATATTATTAATCAGCAAAAGTTATTTTGTTAACAATGTGTCTCCATCGAAACCGGTTATTAATGTGGTTAAAGATAGTAAACTGTATATGATGTTAACTGTTTGTAAAGTTAATAAAATTTATTGAACATAAAATTGGGATTATTCACCCTGGAATGGGGCAACCAAATAACTATGTATAAATACATTAAGGGACAATACAAGGATCTCTATGAAGATCTGTTAATTCCCAGGACTGCGACGGCAACAAGAGGGCATCCTCTATGTTTAGAGGAATGAAGATTTTATCACCAACACAGAATGGGGATCTTTACTGTAAGAGCAGTGAGACTGTGGAACTCCCTGTCTGATGACGCGGTGATGGCAAAATCCATAGGGGGGCTTCACTGAGTCAGAGACAGTCGAAAAAATGTAGGCCTTTTCACTGACTGGACCATTAAAATCTAACTATTATTGATACAAATTAAAATGGATACTGAAAACTAAACAAACAAACACCTCAACAATTTTCCATATAGTAGAAATAAATTTGTCCAAAAATTAGGACAGCAACCACTCTCGCATGTGGTGAAGTGTGGTAGGGGCTTATGAAGTAATTCTCCATCATGAATCCCCCATTCTCCTCTACCAGGTGAGAAGGGATTGTTAGATGGAATTCTATTATATTGTGTCACAAAAATATTGATATACAACGTTCAGCCAGGCCAGACGCTGTCCTACAGATGACAGAGATACGTCAGCTCGGCTGATTCCCTGGATGAGAAAAAAAGTGGTATTAATTGGTCCAATTAATACAAGAGTGGTAGCTGTCCTAATTTTTGGACACATTTATTTCTATAATAAAAGTTAGATTTTAATAGTCCAGTCAGTGAAAAGGCCAAAATCCATAGAGGAGTTTAAGAGGGGGCTAAATGTGTTTCTAGCGGGCTATGATGTTACAGGATATAGACATTAAATAACCAGCGGGGTTGTCGATCCGGGTCTTGGAATCAGACAGGAACTATCAAATATTGGTCCAGAGAATATTCTGACTGCCATTATGCAGTCGGGAAGGAATGTTTTCCCTAAAAGGGCTAATTGGCTTCTGCCTCAATGAGGTTTTTTCACCGAAGGGGCAACAGGTTTCGACAAAGACTTATGGAACCCCCTGCGACCCCTCCTTTTGCGGTTTCCAGAGGACCGGTACCCCTTCTGTCCCACCCTATACGGCTCAGATACCGACAGACTCTCCCCACTACGCAACTGCATACGAGACCCCACCACTTTCTTCCATCCCCCCTGCAGTGCATTGGTGGCGGCATCAGCAGCAAGACAGGCGGACGGGGTGTGAAGGGAAGTGAGATCTCGGGGCCTGAGTGCGGTACCGACTGAGCAGAGAGGAAGGGGAACACGATGGCTATGGCAGGACGGTCCCCACTGGGTTAGCTCCCCAGTGGTCCAATCGAATTGGGGGTTGTGCAACGCCAGCCACGGCATTCCTAGTACCATGTCTACTGACATTTTCTCCATCACCAGGAATGATAGAGTTTCCGAGTGGCGACCCCCCACCGTGAGTTGTAACACTGGGGTCCTCCATCGTACCAAGCCCGAAGCAAGAGGGGTAGCATCAATGCTAGCAAAACGAATTGGCGTCTTCAGCGCCACAAATTCAGCCCTCAGGGGCTCAACGAGACGCATGCTTATCAGGTTAGCGGCTGCTCCGGAATCAATAAACGCCTGCCCTGGGCGGGAGAAGTTCCGGAGTCTAACCTGACAGGATACCAGAAGTCTAGGATGTACCTGTGGTCCTAGGCGATCCTCCCTGCATTCGCCTAGGACTTGGAGTTTTTCTGCCGACTCAGACTGTGGACGCTGAGGCCTCAGGGGGCAAGTTATCACCCGATGTCCAGCTTTCCCGCAGTAGAGGCAGAGATGATGCATTAACCGAATCCGGCGTCGCTCCTTGGGGTCCAGCGGGTCCAGTTCCATAGGTTCGGGAACAGAGACTGGTACGGAAGAGGAGGGAACAGGACAAACGACCTCCCTGACTCTGCGGGTCGGTCTATCTTGCTTCCCAGCCCTGAGCCTCCTATCCGCCTTCACCGCTAGCTCCATAGCCTCCTTTAATGACCCGGGAACGGGATGGGAGATCAACAGTTCTTTGACCGCGTCTGAGAGACCTTGCAGAAAAACGTCTTTCAGGGCACTATCGTTCCATGCAGTATCACCCGCATAGCGTCTGAAATTGGAGCAATAATCCTCCACACAAAGCGACCCCTGATGCAGCGCCAGCAACCGCGAAACCGCCAACCCCACACGGTCCGGTTCATCGAAGATACCCCCGAGTTCCTGAAAAAAGGAGTCCACCGACTGCAGGGAGGGGGAACCCTCGGGAATGGAAAAGGCCCAGGTCTGGGCAGAGCCCCGCAGCAGGGACATTATAAGCCCGACCCTCTGGGCCTCCGAGCCGGAAGAACGGGGATGCATCCGAAAAAACAGGCGACACGCCTGTTGAAAAACGAAAAACTTGTTCCTCTCCCCGGAGAACACCTCGGGAAGAGGGCACTTGGGTTCGGGACTGGTAAAGGCGTTCTGCCCCTGCGACAACGCCCACTGCTCCTGGGCCACCATGCGAGCTGACAAGTCCCGGATCACCGGCACCAGGTCTTGCAGCTGGTTTGCCAGGGCGCTGATCGCCACCATGAAAAGAAAAACAGTATTTTAAGGGCCAGTTATTATGTTACGGCACTTTGCCCCCCGGCGCCAGGTGGGGTGCCCTGATCTTCCCGCACCCCACTGTCCCTGCCTACTTGCCTCGGCCCTGGCTAACCCCAGGCGGACAACTGGGCGGCGGTCCCTGTACTGGCTAGGGACCTGGCGACTACCTAGATGGAAACTCTGTGCCGACAGAAGAGGCAGGTGGAACGAACCAACAGAACTTACAAGTACAAGCAGGGCTGGAGATGGAGCTCACAGGCAAACTGACAGGACACTGAATAGCAACTAGTGCTGACTGAGACAGACCTGACTAGAGGCTAACAGAACCAACAGAAACAGACTGAGCAAAGGATAGCAAGAAGGAGCTGACAGACAACTAGGGACTGGCTGAGGTAAACTGCAGATAGACTGACTAGATGAAAGCAGAACCAATAACTGGCAGTGAGCTCAATTCACTGCCAGTCTCTTTTACCACAAGGCTCCGCCCAGGGGCGGAGAGTGGGAGGAGGCCACTCCACCCACTGCTGTATAAGAAGAACGGAGGAGTGCAGGCGGCACCCTACGGGCGGACACGCCCACGCCGCCGCCCACCGGCCGCCCCAAGCCGCTGGGATAACCCCGACACAAGGCTCCAGGCCGCCGGAGCGACGCGCGCCGACCGCGGGACCCCGTGCCGCGCTGCATGGTAACACAACAGCACTCAATGGCGTCTTTCAGCAAGAAAATGGTGTGAGTTGGAAGGGACCTCCAGGGTCATCTGGTCCAACCCCCTGCTCAATGCAGGATCACTAAATCATCCCAGACAGATATTTGTCCAGCTTTGTTTGAACATTTCCATTGAAGGAGAACTCACCACCTCCCGTGGTAACCTGTGCCACTCATTGATCCCCCTTGCTGTCAGAAAGTTTTTTCTAATATCTAATCTGTGTCTCCTCCCTTTCAGTTTCATCCCATTGCTTCTAGTCTTTCCTTGTGCAGATGAGAATAGGGCTGATCCCTCTGCACTGTAACAGCCCTGCAGATATTTGTAGACAACTATTAAGTCTCCTCTCAGATGTGAAACTGCAAAAAAAGTTCAGGAATTTTTTGATGAATGTGAAAAACAGTTCAAGGTGTTGACTTAGCCTCAAATTCACCAGACCTCAGTCCTATCGAACATCTGTGGGGTGTGCTGGAAAAACATTTGATATATGGAGGCCATACTGTTAAGTTTATAGGATTTAAAGGGATTGTCCAAGTTAACCCATGTTACCAGGTCCTCTTTACTATTCGTCCCCCGCTGCTGGCTCTACTATCTGAGCTCCAAGCAGTTAAGGTCCCATAAACCTGCTGTAGCAGCCATGATTGCTGAGTGCTGTTATTGGCTGCTGCAGCTGTGATAGACATGATGATTAGTCAGTGTAAAATGTCTATCGATTTGTACTAAACTAGATGTATTACGCAGCTGTAGTGACTTTAACTCTTTAAGAGGCTAATGACTGCATAATTTCATTATGGTAGTTGCTGGACAATGGCATGGTGAGAGATGTGTGGTATAATGTTAGCTTAATAAGCTTATTACATAAGTTGCACAAACAGCGTCTGAGAGTTAAAAGTCATAGTATTACATGAATACCTGTATTCAATACTGAGTGTTTTTCCAGCCCTTTCCCATCCCCCACACAGAAACTTCTCCAACAAAGAGATACTTTCAGTTTCGACCGCATGTTAAGACAAAGGCTCCTATGTACATTGGACTTGAGAGAGGTGTGGGGAGGGGGAGGTGGGGATTCTATATGATCCAACAAATGAGAATCCTATATGTTACTGATGTAATCTGTTGCACGCCCATAAAAGGGCAGTTATCATGTGTTACAATAAAAGCCTGAGGCTCTACACATTTGTGAAGAGGCTCTCCCAGCTTAGACTAGCACTTGTGTCTGATTTGGTCGATGATGTGTACACACTATACAATTCGGAAGCTACAGAATACCCGGAAACCTGCTGGAGGAAAATATGATCCAGTTCAATTTGGTGTCCCTGTGGTGGGCGGAGTAGAGATTTTTGATTTCTTTCATTCTGGAAAAATACAGAGATCGGCAGATAACACATAGAACTCAGGGGCCCGAAAATCTACAGAACACGGTAAGATTGCTTTATGTAAATCTACCGATGTGAGCTGATTTCTAACTGTTAATCTGCATATGTCTAATCCAGAGTGATAAATCAATGAAAGGCAGGTAATATAGTCCTTTCTGCTTGGAAAAAAAACACCGTTTTATCCTGCCTAAGGGGTATTCTGTATGCTGGGTATGATATGTCTGAGACGGTTAAAGATTGTGTATACAAGACCAAGATATAAATTCTGTGAGGGTTAATGTGTCAGAAGGGCGGACTTGGCTGTTTAAGTCTGAGGGAGCACGCCAGAGACACTTACTCCTAGGTAACTAGTGTGAGGTCAGGAAAATTTATGATACGCGTATGCACTTGTATGATTGAGCGTGTTATGTGCTCTCATATGTGAAAAGATACGCAGGGTTTAAAAAAAAAGGTGTATTTACCTGTATGATTAAGCGTGTTATGTTCTCATATGTGAAAAGGTATATACGCGGAGAATTATAGGCTCCAGAAGCTCTTGGTCATTGAAAATAATCATCAGTCTTTGTGTGTTTCAGACGTTTAGTTTAAAGAATGTGCAGTGTTGGTTAATGGGGGAAGGGTTACTGATAAGAGAGTGGGCTGAAGTTAAGCTACTGAAAGCATTTCCCAGTTAACCCGTTTGTTCCCTTTGTCTAGTGTTTTGTAGTGTTAATGTGCATTGTGATTTACGAGGGATATAAGAAGAGGTGGAATTTGGTAAAGGAGTTTTACTGTGTCCAGAAATTTCAAATAGGATAGAATAAGCAGGCAGAATAGAATACGGGATCAGTGCAGGATGTTTTGGAATATGCAAAACATGTAGAAACGTTTTACAAAGAAAAGGATCAGGAAAAGTTGCAGAAAGAAATGTCGGGTTATGGACAGATAAGCAGAAAGAAAGGTGTTTTTAGATTGCTAGGAGGAGGTATAATGTAGGAAAGAGATTCAAGATGAGAATCATGAACAATGTAATGCCTTTGTGTTGACTACAGCCCCTCCCTATAATGGCGGCTGCACTTGCAATGTTTCTGCAGCAAGTGTGGTGAGCTCTGCCCCCACCCTGAAATTACTTCCCCCCCATGTGCTCACTTTCAGGGTGTGTGATGTTACTTCTGGCCATTCCAATCCGGGATAGGACTAAGCCCCGCCCCTTCCTCCTCCAGCAGCCATCTTGCCTCACCTGGGAGATTTGTAGCCCCGCCGCTTTCTGCCTCTGGTGGGCATTTTGCTGCACTTGGGAGGCCTACATTCCCCAATGCCACTGTATCCAGTGCTAACATCACAATTGTCTGAAGTAAGGTTTTGTTTGACCAGACTTTGTTACACTCCAAAATGTGGCCACCTTGGATGTGTGATAAGTTCAGGGAAACAAACCTTTGTGAAGATGCAGCTTGGGACATAGTAGATGACTAAGCTGGTTTATAGTGTATGGAAGATTGGAGTTGATGCATGGGGGACAGAGGCTCCTACAGATGGCTACAGGAAGGCTCCTACAGGAAGGCTCCTACAGATGGAATAATTTCCCTATAGTCACCCAGCAAACTTTTTCACGCAATTTGATGAAGTAATTTTACTTTTTATGTGAAAAAGAGGGACTGAATTGCTCAGAGTAGGATGTCAATTCATCCGTATTCTTTAGTTTTTTCCTTAAAGGGGTTCTCTCGCGAAAGCAAGTGGGGTTAAGTACTTCTGTATGGCCATATTAATGCACTTTGTAATATACATCGTGCATTAAATATGAGCCATACAGAAGTTATTCACTTACCTGCTCCGTTGCTGGCGTCCCCGTCTCCATGGCTTCGTTTAATTTCGGTGTCTTCTTGCTTTTTTAGACTCGCTTGCGCAGATGGGTCTTCTCCCTTTGGCTCGGCTTGGCAGCAGCGGCGTTTTGGCTCCGCCCCCTTATACGCATCATCACGTAGCTCCGCCCCCGTCACATGTGCCGATTCCAGTCTTTTGTATATTCTAGTGTCAGTCTACACTGAAGCTATCATTATATTCCGACAGGAGAGTGAAAGTTAAACATTGACGTTCCTTGAAATACTATTACACTGGGTGATTGTAAATTTTGCTTCTGTTGCGCCCCCTTGTGTTAAAAAATGCTAACTGCGACCTGAAAAAAAAAAAAAAATCTAAAGGATATTGTCACTTAGACTTCGCTGCATACAATGCCACCTTGACCTACAAAGTGCTTGTTTTTGTGCCTCTTGGTTTCCTTTTTCAACGTTGTACTAGTTTGAACGTGATTACTCTTTTTCCATTGAGTATTCCGGTTAAAAAGCTGGGGAGGCATAGGTGATCTGGGTCATAGATGATCTAGATGTTGTAGATCAGCTATTGGGTTTAAAAAAAAAAAATAAATAAATAAATGAAATAAGATAAAAAGGAAATAAATGATTTTGTGCTACAAGATTCCGAGCCATGTGAAATAGAACATCAACACGATTATTTAGTACTAATACAGTAAGAAACTGCAGGTATGCAAACAGTTACCGGAACCTCTGTTGACGATGCATATGTTGAGCTTTTTGCAGATGGTACCAGGTTGAGGATTGATGACTCCACATCGGATATGCAGTGGTCACACAACAAGATGTCCTAGAAGCAGAAGCTCTGCCTCAGCATGTCTCAGCACAAGAAGCAGAACTGAAGGCCCTCACTGAGGCGAGTAGAGTGGCGAAAGGTAAGACGGCAACCCTTTACACTGACTCCTGGTATGCATTTGGCATAGCTCATGATTATGGCCCAATATGGAAGGTCAGACAGTTTTTTTTACCTTAGCAGGACAACCAATTGAGAATGGTGCAGCGGTGCAGAGTCTCATGGAGGCCCTATTTCTACCTGACAAAGTTGAGAGTTCGCACCGATTCCTACACTGGAGAAGCGAGAGACGACACCCTCGCCGACAGCACAGCAAAAGCAGCGGCCGTCAAGCCGTGGAAGAAAGAAGAAAGATACTGACAGCATGAGTCAGTGGTAAAAACTTTGGACATTGACAAAATTTGGACTTTGATATGCTAAAGACTTTTACAGTTACAAGCCAGCAAGGAAGGAAAGAATAAATGGACTAATATGGGAGCAGCAGAAACAGGACAGCGTATGGTGAACAGTCAACAGCACTTGCCCACCACAGTTCCTGTATCCCATGATGGCCCAGCTGACGCACAGAAAGACCCACCTAGTAAAGCAGCAATGATGACGACGCTTTAAAGAGGACGGGCGACTTCTGGGTCCTCTGTAGTTGCTGCATCATTTGTCCAGTTTAGCATGATCTATGCCATAGGTAAGTCAGGGCAGAAGTTAATTTGCCACATCACACTGGCCGGGACCACTCTACCCATTTCAGGGATTGCAAATTGACTACGTTCAGCTCCCACTTGTTGGGAAGTATGAATACGTGCTTGTTGTTGTTGATGTCTTTGCAGGTTGGAGGCCGACCCTGTTACCAAGGCAAACAAGTAGGTAACCGCAAAGAAGCTCATGAACGAGGTAAACTGTGAATATGGGGTACCGGAAGTGATTCAGAGTCAGACAGAGGTATAAACTTCGCAGGTGAATGTAACATGTCATGTCTGCTCTGGGTGTATCCCAGGCCTTTTACATACTCTACCACCTTTAGAGTAGTGGAAAGGTGGAGAGACTTAGTGGCACGCTAAAAAGTAAGATACTTAAAAATGACGCCACTCTGAAAAGACTGTCATCCAATAGCCCTAGTCAGTGTTAGATATGAACCCAGGGGGGATCATGCATTATCTCCCTACGAGATTGTTTGGGCTAGCCCCAAGGCTAGGTTGCTACTATCCTCAGTAGTTACAATTACAATCTGATGTGTTGACTAAGTATGTGATTTCCGTTGTTAAAGCACTAACCAAAGCCTATGCACAGGTGTTCTCTTCCAGACTCAGAGGCAGACACTGGGACACATATCTTGCAGCCTGGGGATTGGGTGTGCGTCAAGAAGTTCCTCAGGAAGCACCCTCTTGAGCCCCGATTTGATGGCCCCTACCAGGTGCTTCTGACTACTGCCACAGCTGTGAAACTAGCCGAAAGACTTACATGGATCCATGCTTTATACTGTAAGAAAGCTTCAGATCCGGGAGACCAGTCTTAGTTGTGCCAAGGACATTACTCTGGTTAGGGCTAGTGAGAGAGGAGGGTGGCAACTGGAATCCTTAGTCGGAAGAATATGAGGGTATGGTTATCTTCTGGTATAACTCGTCCAATACTCAAGTAGCCGCATATCCCTTCGACTATTGTACTGTGGTCCCGTGTCTAGGCGCAAGATCCCACCACAGGCCAGATTTAGCTCAGTCCAGCTGGTTATATGACTTATATACCCGGAGAATACAATATGTTTGCGCCACTGATAATGTCTGGGGAGAAGACTGCCGTTATTGGGGATTAGTGGGATGGAACGCAGGAACAGATTAGTCCTATAAACCTCAAAGTGCCTTAAATCAGAAAGATAAGAGCGGGAAATCCCTAATTAGTCGTATAACCCTCCTTGAGAATAATAAGGACAGCAGGTATTGGAAGGCTGAACTTAGTATGTTGCTTGGTTTTAATGCGGTTTTTACACTAACCATGGGAGATCCAAGCCCGGGGGACGGGGGGACTTACAGTTTGGGGACATACCGGTACGGGAGGACAGATCCCTTAGGGAAGTTTAAAATAAGGGGTATGGTAGATGCACCCGAATGGAAGCCTTCACTTAGTCCCGTGCCAATAATTAACCTCCTCCGCCGTGAGATAAAGACCTTGACGAACATGATGATCATAGCCAACCCTACCTTTGAGGACACCTTGACAATAGCGACTGGCTACTCTGACCAGAATCTCTGGTTGGAATTGATGAGGTACAATGCTAACAGGAGCAACAAGTCTAACTGTTGCGTGTGCGGTAGTGCCCGACTACACTCGGGGATGGTCCCCCTAAATCTCCCGGTAGATGCTGAAGAGTGGTTTCTTAGTCTCTTCACGAACATTTCCGCTAATTACACTGTTCGTGAGAAGTGGAAGAAGGAATACTCTATAACTACTTAAGTGTTTTGTACCGGAGAGAGTATTACTGACTACCCTGGAAACTACACCTGCCAGGCAAATAGGCAGGGTGGAGGGAGATTTTTGGCGAACTCACTAACGGGTATTGCTCCTCCTACGGTACGATAGGAGGGGAATGGATGCAGAATCAGGTCCAGTCCTTAGGAGACGTTTACTGGCTTTGTGGAGACATGAGGTAGAGGACCCGCCTGGAGGGTAATTGGACAGGGGAGTGTGCCTTAGTAAAGCCCTTATGCTCCTCCGCATCCTGTCAGACAGCATCGAGGATAATGAGGTTACCCCCAATAGTTACTTTATCTCGATCCAACTCTGTCTGTGTTTTGTGGTTATCCTGTCATGTTGGTCTATCCTTGTTTTCTGCATAGGTACGACGGTTCCTTCCAGTCTTGTCACTAGGTAGTGTAGGGTCAGTGTCGGCGGCCTGGACGTGTCCACCTTCGGGGCTATCTCCAGGAGCGAGAAGAGAGACTCCGGGTGGTAGTTTTGATCTACACGCGTACATTGACGTCATAGGATAGCCAAAGGGTGGTACCTGACGAGTTTTAAAAATTAGAGACCAAGTTAAAACTAGATTCGAATCCATTTTTCTGACCATTATGGTAAATAAAATGTTGACTGGATTAATTATGTTTATTATAATTAGCAGCGGTTTATAAATTATACTAGAGACGCCTTATAGGGACTAGTCGACCAATAGGACCTACCTCGACTATGACTTTTCAAAATAGAATGGCCTTAGATATGATTTTAGCTAAAAAGGGGAGTGTCTGTAAGATGATAGGGGAGACTTGTTGTACCTACATCCCAGACGACACGTGACCCGCGGGTAAAGACGCAGTTGCCATTAAAGAAGCTGACCGCACTAACTAAAAAGAGCTAACCTTTGGGACCAGTACTCGCCATGGATGAGCGGGTGGTAAAGGATCCTGGCACAGATGGACGTCGCTGTTGTATATGAACTGATTATCTTTTTCGTTCTAGTCTGCTGTGTTATCCCCTGTGTCAGAGAGAAATGTGAAACGGATGCTGGAAAAACCGCTCCCACAATGAGTTTGCTGGATGCATCCCCAGAAGGAGTGCACAAGTCCTACACCCCCTTGAAGACCCTAAATCGAACCTTCAACGCACTCCGATTATAGGCTCACGCGCAGAGAACTGTGAAAATTTGACGGAAAGAGTTAGAGGATAGACATTTTAAGGGGGGATTGTGATAGACATGATGATTAGTCAGTATAAAATGCCTATTGATTTGTACTAAACTAGATGTATTACGCAGCTGTAGTGACTTTAACTCTTTAAGAGGCTAATGACTGCATAATTTCATTATGGTAGTTGCTGGACAATGGCATGGTGAGAGATGTGTGGTATAATGTTAGCTTAATAAGCTTATTACATAAGTTGCACAAACAGCCTCTGAGAGTTAAAAGTCATAGTATTACATGAATACCTGTATTCAATACTGAGTGTTTTTCCAGCCCTTTCCCATCCCCCACACAGAAACTTCTCCAACAAAGAGATACTTTCAGTTTCGACCGCATGTTAAGACAAAGGCTCCTATGTACATTGGACTTGAGAGAGGTGTGGGGAGGTGGGGATTCTATATGATACGACAAATGAGAATCCTATATGTTACTGATGTAATCTGTTGCACGCCCATAAAAGGGCAGTTATCATATGTTACAATAAAAGCCTGAGGCTCTACACATTTGTGAAGAGACTCTCCCAGCTTAGACCAGCACTTGTGTCTGATCTGGTCGATGATGTGTACACACTATACAATTCGGAAGCTACAGAGTACCCCGAAACCTGCTGGAGGAAAATATGATCCAGTTCACAGCTTGTTTGTAGACCTCACAGCGAGACCAGCAGCGGCAGATGAATGGGGGAGCAGGGAGACATTAGTAACTGCTAATTTTTTGTTTTATTAAATCTTTTTCTTGAACTTTCTCTCCATTTTCTGTTTTTTTCCACCATCACAACACAAAACATACCTTTACATAACATGCAAAGAGTCAACCTAGCAAAGTATGGCTCTATTGCCTGCACAGAATATCCTTTCGGATTCAATTTCCGTTGCTGCAGTCCTCAGTCAGTGTTCATTTGTAACAGCTTCTCCTTTATATCTCTGTAAGTCCATAGCCTCCACAACTTCCCATCTGCATCTTCCATTTAGACATCGTACTTCTACCCCTTCTCCTCCCTGCTATTCAACCGTATACTGCACACAGATATTTTTTTTTTGTATTTTCGGTCGACTAGCAGGACAGCCGGCGGCAAACCAACTCCCCTCTATCTTGCTTGGAAGAGGTCCAAGACTGTCAGGCCAAATGCATGAAGCCACTTAAGCCATATTTTGCAGTATTTCTTACTAGCTTTGTGCTTGAAATATATACCTTTTTCACATGGCAGTATCTGGTTTAT
This sequence comes from Eleutherodactylus coqui, assembly GCF_035609145.1. Classification (NCBI taxonomy): domain Eukaryota; kingdom Metazoa; phylum Chordata; class Amphibia; order Anura; family Eleutherodactylidae; genus Eleutherodactylus; species Eleutherodactylus coqui. The sequence goes on from NC_089849.1 coordinate 122,308,171, forward strand.
TTTTCTCTGAAATTCCCTCAGTGTGGGAGGATTCTTATCTAGCCAATGTTGCGCTAGACGTTTCCTGGCTATGTACAGTAGTCTCGCCACCGCCAGCTGTTCCTGCCTGTCCACGGCAGATCTTCCACATATCCTAGTACGCATACCATCAGGGATCGTTCCAAGTGCACTTTTTCTATTTGGTCGACACCTCCTCCCAATATCTGTTTAGTTTAGGACATCTCCACATCATGTGAATGAGACCTGCAGGTTGTATCTTGCACCTAGTACACAGTGTGGTAGATCGTATTCGGCCCTCAATTGTGCAAATGTTTTAATCATGGTCCCATCTATGGGGAATGCGGCCATACCCTTATCTATCCATTGCTCAAACTCACTTAGCTTATATATCTCGGTCAGTCCAGGCTTATCTAAAATAGTAGTATATTTAGTACAGCCCTGTATTTCCAGGAGCCCTTTTACCTTCCACCACACCTTGTGTATCATGAGTATTGTTGGAAGTCTTCGAGTACCTACTGTGAATCTTCTCACCTCTAAGGTCTCAAATAACTTGAGTTTCTCAAAATATGCTGTCAGCAGTCTGTGATTTGGACGCTTCACCTCCTCCAGCTCCCACCATCCGAGATGCTGCATCTGGGAGGCCAAAAAGTACAAACATGGGTTGGGCAGTGCTAACCCTCCCTCTTCTTTAGGTCTGCAGAGTGTTTCTAGCTTGATGCGTGCTCCCTTTTTGCACCATATCAGCTCCTTGAACAATTTTTGGACCCTGTAAAGTACCCGCTGCACAATCCAAGATGGCGAACTATGCGGCACGTCTAGTAACTGCGGCATCCATATCATTTTTATCAAGTTTACTCTTCCTACTACCGACAGTGGGAGTTTGTTCCATACCTCTATTTTTTGCTTAAATTTAGGGAGCAAAGGGTCTAGATTAAGCTTACCATAGTTTCCAATGTCTCTTGAGATATTAATACCTAAGTGTATAAAGACCGGGGTGCAAAGGAGGGGGGCCCCTTCCTTCTCAATGATCAGCTCTGGCTCATCCACTGATAGTACTGTCGACTTGTCCCAATTAATTTTTAGGCTGGAGTTTTTGCCAAACTCTTCTGTCGCCGTTATTGCATTACGTAGGGAGGACTTGGCGTCACCCAGATACAGGAAAATGCCATCCGCATACAATGCTATTCTCTTCTATACCTCTTATCCTAAATCCTATTATCCCTGTATGCTGTCTTATGACACTCGCTAATGGTTCCAATGCTATTGCAAACAACAGAGGGGACAATGGACACCCCTGCCTCTATGCAAGGAAAAGGTATGTGTATTACCTCCATTCACAGTCACGCAGGCTCTGACATCTTTGTCCAGGACTTACACCCATTTTATAAAGGTGTCCCCGAATCCCATCCTCCCCAACACCTCCCATATGAAGGGCCATTCCACGCTGTCAAAAGCCTTGGCTGCATCTAGCGAGCATATAATCCTCTGCCCTTCATTGTCCGCTGGTAGTTGTAAATAAAGAAACAGCCTACGGATGTTGACAGCCATGGAGTGTGATGGGATGAACCCACTCTTTTACAGTCTTCCACCTCATTGACTCCTCCACTGCTGTCATGCGCTCGGTAACTTTTTGCATGTCATTCCTTATGATTCCCACGTTCTCTTGCAGGGATCCTATTCGCTGCTGCAGTGAGCTTAGAGAGCAGTTGCATTTGGTAATTGCTCCCAGTATGTCCTTCAGTGAGGGCTCACTGGCTATGGCAGCTCTGCCAGATGCACTTTCATGTTGTGACCCACTGTCCTCTGTTGTGTGCAGGTTTCTGCTTCCCCCCTCTTCCTCCTGCTGGGGATGACTATCTGCTTTGCTCTGCTTTGTCCTGTTGTGTCCTCTATCAGGGTTTTTTGCCTTTGTTCCTGCCCTTCAGCCCTTGTAAATTTCGCCAACCTGTCTGCTGTCTTCTTGCTGCGCTCCAGTTTATGTCTCCGCTCCTCTTCTCCACGGGCGTCGGCACCATCTTGAGCCTCCCGGCCAACAGCTCCACATGCTCTCCACTGCTGTTTATGATGTGCCATGTCACTCTTCAGCCCTCAGGGTCTGCACTGCTTTACTACCAGACACCTCAGAAGCTGTTATAGCACTTATAGGGTTTGTTATCCCACTGTCAGGATAGTTGATCAGAGCTCTGGCCACACACTACCCGCTACAACCTCTGCTAGGCTCCGTCTCCACTAATTTATTATGTTAATGTATGCAGGACCCGCTGACGAGCGTTTTTTTTTTACCTCGGACAGCCCCTCTAAATAATCTGCTAACAACATGGTGGCAGATACCACCGGACATCTTCAGAGGCATTCTGAAGTCCATGTTGCAAGGGTTCAAGTTGTTTAAGGCCCCATCCACAACCGTAAATGCGCCGGCGAATCACGCAGGCTGAAGCTTTCCATAGCGTTGCAGAATACTTGTACCTGGTGTTACCTATGTCTCTTATACAGAGAAAACCTAATATTGTAAATAGAGATGAGCGAGTATACTCGCTAAGGCACATTACTGGAGTGAGTAGTGCCTTAGCCGAGTATCTCCCCGCTCGTCTCTAATGATTCGGGGGCCGGCGACAGGGAAGTTGCGGCGGGGAGCGGGGGAGAGAGAGATCTCCCCTCTGTTCCTCCCCGCTCTCCCCGCCCCCCGAATCTTTAGAGACGAGGGGGAGATACTCGGCTAAGGCACTACTCGCTCATCTCTAATTGTAAATATACGGGACTGTTGGGGTCCACAAGGAGATTTGTTCGTTGTCACAAATCCCCAAAACTAGTCTTAACCAAAAAAGCTGTTTTTAGCATCTAAGATTTCTTCATGTACATCCACAACAGCTGAAAATGGGACGTTTCAGGAGAGCTGAAACCACTTACCTCCGGCCTCCACGATGTCTCGTGGCAATCTGGTCTTGCAAGGACCTGCCACCGGCTTCTGCCCATGCATGCCAAAAATTTAATTTCGGGTGTATAGATAAGGGTGGAGACTCGAAAATGTAAAATCTTTCTGCTAGCTAAAGGTAGCCGAGAACAAGATGTCGTCACCGGGGGCTGCGGTATGCGGTCCTTGGTCCTGTGATCACTATTATTTCTTGAATTATGTAAAGTTGAAAAAAAGTTTAAAAAGTTAGTTTCATCTCCCCTAACGGATCGGATCCGTGAAGAGAGGCCCTTGGATTTATTGCCCGACAGGATTATCCGCGAACCTTTCCCCGGCTTCTGCACATGTGCTCATCAGCCAAATGGCGACCGCAAGCACAGGGCAGGACACAGGAAATGTAAGCTCTTCCTGCTGCTGGCTACCAAAGATAGCCGAGAGCCTGTGATCTGAGGCCTCGTTGAGCGGTCCCCCACCGTGGGTATCCAATGGGTAATAGCAATCATGTAAAACTTGAAAAAAAAAAAAAAGGTTAAAGTTTAATCTCCCCTCACCGGATGAAATTTCTTACCGGGGGCCTCCGCATTTGTTTCCCGATTTGGCCAGCCAGCAAAATGGACAAATGTGCAGAAGCCGGGGAGCCCGGGAAATTCAAAATCTTCTTGTTCATGGCTACCAAAGGTAGCAGAGAGCCTAAAGCAGTGACCGGTGGCCCTGTTGAGCGATCCCTGGTCATGTGATAAAAAAGGTAGCGATCTACCAGATAGGTCAGTCTCATGTGACCAGATCAGAATTGTGGATTCTGCAAGCGTTTGATCTGCAATAATACGCAGATCAATCAAATGCATTGGATTACACAATTCCGCTCACGTTAGCAGGTCGGAATTACGTAATCCACTCGCACAAAACAGAATGCAGCAGGTTCTAGTTTACTGCGAATATCCATGACATAGGGCCTATTGTGCTATATGGTTGTGAATATACTCCAGGCCATATGCAATTACATTACGCACGGGCAGTGGGTACTCATATTATCACTAAGCGACAGCGGGGGAAATATAAACAATGCATAAAAGGTGTACTGCGCATGACCACCTGCGTGAGTACGCAGTTATGTGCAGTACATTACCTGGCTGTAAGCAGTATCACGGCCAGGCTCACAGCTGGGATATTTTTTTAAATGGGGGTATCATTCTGACACCTATGAGCCTTTGCAATCTTGGCTTGGTGAAGAAAAACAAAATGTTAATGTTAAATTTGTACGCCTCCTAAATGGTTTAAAAAAAAGTGAAGTTTTTCAAACGGGCGTCCAGAATAAAGTAAACAGATGGAAATATATATCTTATCAAAAATTTGTACATATTGCAGCTGAAAATGTGAGATACTTTTTTCAAAATTTTCCCAATTTTGGCACTTTTAATAAATATATACAAGTTCTATCGGACTCTTTTTACCACCTGAATGAAGTACAACATGTGGCGAAAAAACAATGTTAGAATCACTGGGATATGCAAAGCCTTTACGGAGTTATAATATGTTAAAGTGACATGTCAGATTTCCAAAATTTGGCCTGGTTATTTGGGCACAAACAGGCTTGGTCACTAAGGGGTTAATATTTCAGACTTTTACAGAAGTGACAATACAATTTTTTCTTATGTTTTTTAAAGAAAAAACCTACGCTTTGTTTTTATAATGCACTGCAATACTTATGCACTACAAAGTATTATGGCCAGTAGTGTTGGTCTATTAAGCCTTGCCAGACTTTCGTTCAGGCCTGGAGGGTACTGTTAGGCCCCTGAGTTGCAATAACCACTTGGCCCTCCACAACTCTGCTGCAGCAGTGGTCTTTCAGGTGACAGATAGGAAATCTGAATTAGACACAGAAAGGAGACCCTAACTCCAGTCCTCCGGGAACCCCAACAGGTCATGTTTTCAGAATTACCACAGTATAGTATATCCTGAAAACATGACCCGTTGAAGTGCCCTGAGGACGAGAGTTGGGAAACATTAATTGTATCACAGCATCTTGCTGGTTAGACCAAAGTAAAAATTCTCTCATTCATAAGAGAATGGTGAGACATTGGACAAGTCAGACACTTACTTTGTAATACATTCCTTATTGGTTTACCTCTTTTCCAAGGTTTTGGTTTCCATTAATTGCACACAATTAGGCCGCATGTACATGGCAGAGCCAGATTCTGCATGCGGGATCCTGCCCTGACAGCAGTGGTGTCCGCATGTACCTGCTTTCTTGAAACTTCGTCTGTACAGCAGATGGTCCGGTCAGACATGGGCAGTACAGACTTCTTTTTAAATGCCTGCTTTTCCCGCGGACGAGCCGCGGGTCGGATGGCTTCCATTGACTACAATGGAAGTCGACGCGTTGAACGTCAGGAAAATGGAGCATACTGAGATTTTTCATCCGCAAGTGGAAACCGCAATTGGTTTCCGCTTGTGTGATGAAGAATCATTTCTGCATAGCAGGGTATTGCAGGTATTTGCTGCTGAATCCGGAGGTGGACGCACGCTCCAGATTCCGCAAGTCAAATCTGCCCGTGAGCATTCACCCTTAAGGTCCTCAGCGGTAAAATACCTAAAACAGTTAGAAGGGAGGAATCGTAAGCAGAAGATACAAAGGAGGCTTCTATACATCTCAATACATGGCCCAAGCCCCACCTTCACTGGTCTGAGGTTTGCCTGCATATTTTCTATACTACGGGCTGCAGCCAGCGCTGTGACCCAGTACTCAACAGCATCAAGCAAAAGGAAAGTCTACGGCGGCAGAACGGCAGCCGAACGATAAATGTTTGTGCCTCTAAGGTGAATTCACACAGCAGATTTGCTGGAAAAATCTCTGCAGCAGAAAATCAGTTGGTTCCTATTAGAGATGAGCAGGCTCGGGTGGGGCTGAGGGGGGCAGCAGAGCGGAGCAGGAGGAAGAGTGAGAGAGATCTCTCTCCCCCCCAACCCCCCCCCCCCCCCGCCAGAGCCTGCTCGAATCACTAAGCAGTTACTCGAGAAGAGCGATGCTCGCTCAAGTAACTGCCTTACCGAATCGCCTCACTCATCTCTAGTTCCTATGAATGGTTGTGTGCAGAAAGCACCAGGATCTGTGCGTACGAACAGGACAGTCGCAGACATTTCTGCAACAAATCTGCCTGTGTGAATGGATGTGGCAGATTTGAGTGTCTGCAGCTAGTAATGGATCTTAACGCTGCTTGTCTCTTGCGGTCTCACCGCCGACTATGTTCGGATACAAGTGAAGTTGTTGATGTTTAATGAGGTGAGATTTCTGAGTGAAGCATCGCCCGCATTCGGTGCAAGGGAAGGGCCGCTCGCCCGTGTGAGTCCTCTGGTGTTTAGCAAGAGTCTCTTTGCGGGTGAAACTCTTTCCACATTCTGTACATGAGAAGAGTTCTTCACCCGTGTGGATTCGCTGGTGTATTAACAGATTAGACTTGCGCTTGAAGTATTTCCCACAGTCCGGACAAGACAACATATCTTGGCTGTTATGAACCTCCTGATGCACATCCAGGCTGGACTTCATTGTGAAGCACTTCCCGCACACCAGACAAGTGAATGGCTTTTCCCCTGTATGGACTCTCAGATGTTGGACAAGTTTAGCTCTTTGGACAAAGCCTTTCCCACACTCAGAGCATGAGTAAGGATGCTCGCCGGCGTGAACCTTCAGATGGTTATCCAGGTTGGATTTATTTCTGAAGTACTTCCCGCAGTGAGAACAGAAGAAGGGCAGCTCACCCGTGTGGATTCTCTGGTGCTTGAGAAGAGCTGTTTTCTGGGTAAAGCTTTTCCTGCATTCTGAGCAGGAGAACGGCTGCTCGCCCGTGTGGATTCTCTGGTGACTTATAAGATTGGATTTTTTGGTAAAGCATTTCCCACACTCCAAGCAAGGGAACGGCTTCTCCCCCGTGTGGACGATCTGATGGGCATCGAGATTGGATTTAATTGTAAAACATTTCCCACACACCGGACATGGGAACGGCTTCTCCCCCGTGTGAGTTCTCTGATGTAAAATGAGTTTGGCTTTCTGTGGAAAACTTTTTCCACAATCTGGGCAGGAAAATGGCTTCTCTCCAGTGTGAATTAACTGATGTCTGAGGAGGTGCGATTTCTGCTTGAACCTTTTCCCACATTCAGAGCAAGGATACATTTTGTCATGATCCAAGTTCTTGCGGTTGGAGGGATCAGATGGGTGATGGATTATGGTGTGTTCCGCACAGGAATAGTGTTGGAGGTCATCATATTCCATATCATGATATAAACTTGGGTGCTGCTCCGAGAGCTCATCGTGTTCACCTGAAAGTTACATAAAAACAGAGAAATGAAACAAAAAAGGGACAAAAACTTCTTCTAGTCTTCCCCTACTTATATATTTTCTGTATTTTGATCACTACCATTATTCATTAACCTGAACTGTTTTTCTCCCTCAAGCACTGTAGCTGTAATAACGGCGTTTTTCTATGGCACCATTTCAGGGTTCACATAATTTATTGACTAGCATTTATTTTAGGAGCAGCAAAACAAAACATCAAGCCCACAATTGTCTTTGGTTTTACTGAACTAAAACTTAAGTTAAAGGGGTTGTCCCGCGAAAGCAAGTGGGGTTATACACTTCTGTATGGCCATATTAATGCACTTTGTAATGTACATTAATTATGAGCCATATAGAAGTTATTCACTTACCTGCTCCGTTGCTGGCGTCCTCGTTTCCATGGAGCCGTCTAATTTTCAGCGTCTAATCGCCAGATTAGACGCGCTTGCGCAGTCCGGTCTTCTTTTTTTCTGAATGGGGCCGCTCGTGCCGGAGAGCGGCTCCTCGTAGCTCCGCCCCGTCACGTGCCGATTCCAGCCAATCAGGAGGCTGGAATCGGCAATGGACCGCACAGAAGCCCTGCGGTCCACTGAGGGTGAAGATCCCGGCGGCCATCTTCACCAGGTAAGTAAGAAATCACCGGAGCGCGGGGATTCAGGTAAGCACTATCCGTTTTTCTTTTTTAACCCCTGCATCGGGTTTGTCTCGCACCGAACGGGGGGGCTATTGAAAAAAGAAAAACCTGTTTCGGCGCGGGACAACCCCTTTAACCAACATGTATTTTTTTATGCTTTGGTAGTTTTACACGGACGGGGTCCGAAGATACAAACGGGGTCTCAGGAGCCCGCTCATGCTGCTGTGACTGCAGAGGATTGCCCTGGCTCCAACATAGAGGTGACATCCCCAGTGAATCCGGGAACTATATGGTGTCCGTAACTTTAGACACGCAGAGCCGGCATCGCTCATTGTGCTACGCAGTTTTTGAAATTCCCAGATTTACACTGAACGAAATCCATTATCACAAAGCTGGCTGGTCTATGGGCAGAGAGGACTCTCACCCGTTACCCAGCTCAAGGTACAGTGAAAGCAACACGTTTCTGCCCCTAAAGCGCCTTTTCCAGCAAATACCACCTTGTTATATTGTAATATAGATTTAAATATTTTATGATCTATACATTTGGTTTATTTTGTATGATTGGTCTTGTTTTAATTGAGACAGTATTATGTTATTTACCATTGATCCCCCTATTAAATATTCATTATTTATTTGTCAGCTTTTAGATAATTTTCATGAATTATATTTGTTATTTTTAGCTATTTATGTATAACTGATTGTTATTATATATATGATGCCAATTGACTTGGGTTAGTATTGATGTATGAGGGATCGCTTTCCATTTTAATGTATATTTTATGCCATCTCTGTTTTGGGGCCTCTAATATCATAATATATTGGGGTCCAATTCTATAATACACGGAGTATATATTGATGAAATACGGCGCCTCTATATCCCGCTGTATCATCACTATGGCCGTTCACTGCACATGTGCAGATCGTGGAGCGCACGTTGCGTTGCATGCAGTGCTGCGCTGATGCCACTGTGAATTATACAGAGCCGTGGAGCGCACATTGCTCTCCATAGAGCGACGGGGCCGGCACGCTGCAAGTCGCCGCTCCGTGACGTTACACTCCGGCACCGGCCACCTTGGCGACGCACACCCGGTCAGACTCCAGACCGGAGGGTGCAGCTAATAAGCATTTTTGTGTAGTGTGTATGATAGTGAACAAGGTTGTATTTGTTTGAAAAAGGTGCTTTAGGCACAGAAACGCGTTGCTTTCACTGTACCTTTAGCTTGGTAACGAGTGAGAGTCCTCTCTGCCCATAGACCAGCCATCCTTGTGATAATTGATTTCCTTTTCTCCCCTGGTGGGACATTAAATAAATCTATAAGAAGTATCTGAGCAGGAGTTTAACTGCCCTGGCAGTTCTTCATTTTACATTGAATCACTACCCTCCACTTTTAAGTGTTGGGGTTCTCCCAACCTTTGGATTTATTACAAGCCGCTCTGGACTATGGGTGCTCAGCGGGTTACCCCCTCCTTTTCATCGCGGGCCCCACTCAGCGGCGCATAAGTTACTTTTATAAGTAAGTTACTTATAAAGATGCTCCAACAAGGAGGAATATATGTGAAGAAAATGACTGGGTGGGCGCTGTCCCCCCCCAATGAACGAGACAAAAAAAAAAAAAATTACGATAAGTACAATAATCTTGTTTTCTTGTCTATGTCATTGGAGAACACGGCTCAAAACCCATGGGAGATTCCACAAGTGTCTCTTGGAGGCAGCAAAAAAAATTCCAGGACCTATGCAGTCAGTTTATAGCCTTCTGTAGAACCCTTTGCCCGAAGGAGGCTTCTGCAGATGCAAAAGTATGCACTCTGTAAAACTTTAAAAAGGTGTGCAAGGAAGTCCTTGCATAATGGGAGCCCCGTTGCATACACGAGGCACCCACTGCCTGAGTAGAATGCGCCGAAACACAGAAGGGAAGCATTCTGCCCTTGGCATGGTAGGCCTCTATCCCCATTGATTGAACCCAGCAAAAGAGGACTACCACCGTGGAAGCCACAGGCCACGTCTTTGGCCATCGGGGATCACGAACAGAGTCAGAGGATCTGAAGGCGGCCATTTGAGAGGCACTAGTCCGCAGAGCTCGAACTAGGTCCAGTTTGTGAAGAGCGCATTAACTGCAGAAGGGAAAAATGAAGGCAGGATGTCCTCATTGAGGTGGAATGACGACACCTCTTTAGGTAGAAGAGAGGAGATAGGACGTAGGACCCTTTTTTCCTGCAAATTGAGGCTTGGGAAATAAGGCTGCGGGCTCAGAAACCCCGCAAATGGAGGAAATTGCAACCAAGGTGGTCACCTTCTAGGCTAAAAGGCGAACTGGAACTTCACTCAACGGCTCAAAGGGATGAGACTAACATATTCAGTATTAGATTAAAGTCCCAAGGTGGGACAGGAGAATGGTATAGAGCGATGGAGTAAGCAACTCCCTGTAGAAAAGTACAGAACAGCCGACTTTGAGGCCAGAGGATGTTGGAAGAGTATGGATAGTGCGGATACCCGACCCTTCAAGGGACTAAAGCAGACACCCATATCTAGACCCCAGACCCTCTTGTAGGAAGGATAGGATAAGTATAAAGAAGAAACATGTAGGCTTCAAGTTGCATTGTTTGCACCAGAGAAATACATTTTTCCAAATGCAATGATAAACCCAAGAGAAGGATTTCCTAAGCCCTAATTATGATTTGAATGACAGATTCCAAAAATCTATGGGCTCTCAAGACCTTTAAATGAAGCGTGGACAAACTCAGCTGGAAGAAGGGCCCCTGTAAGAGAAGATCTCCTTGAAGAGGAAGGCACCACGAGGACTCAACGAGCAGGTTGATCCATGTATCATGCGCTGCAGGGCCAATCTAGGATAATGAGAATTAATGGGAGGCCTTCCATCTTGATCTTCTTGAGAAGTTGTTGGATTAGAGAGAACATAGTAACATAGTTTGTAAGGCCGAATAAAGACAATGCCCATCTAGTTCAGCCTATTAATCCTCCAATGTTGTTGATCCAGAGGAAGGCAAAAACCTCAAGAGCAGGAGCCAATTAGCCCTTTTGGGGGAAAATTCCTTCCTGACTCCCTAATGGCAATCAGACTAATCCCTGGATCAACCCCTAATAGTTCCTACCTGTCTGTATACCCGGATTAACAATTAACCTAAGATTTATATCCTGCAATATCCTTCCCCTCTAGAAAGACATCAAGTCCCCTTTTAAACTCTTCTATGGATTTTGCCATCACGACATCCTCAGGCAGAGAGTTCCACAGTCTCACTGCTCTTACAGTAAAGAACCCTTTTCTGTGTTAGCGATGAAACCTGCTTTCTTCTAGACGTAGCGGATGCCCTCTGGTTACCGTCGTAGTCCTGGGTATAAACAGATCATGGGAGAGATCCTTGTATTGTCCCCTCATGTATTTATACATAGTTATTTGATCATGCCTTAGCCGTCTTTTTTCCAGGGTAAATAATCCCAGTTTTGGTGCCTCTCCGGGTATTCCAGTCCCCTTATTCCATGTATTAGTTTAGTTGCCCTTCTTTGAACCCCCTCCAGCACTGTAACATCCTTCCTGAGCACCGGTGACCAGAACTGTGCGCAGTATGCCATGTGAGGCCTGACAACTGCCTTATATAGCGGGAGGATAATGTTCCCGTCCTTCGCCCCTATACCTCTTTTAATGCACCCCAAAACTCTATTATCTTATGCAGCAGCTGACTGGCATTGGTTACTCCAGTTTAGTTTACAATCCACTAGTACCCCCAGGTCTTTTTCCATATCACTTTTCCCTAGCTGTACCCCATTTAGTGTATATTGGTGACATCAATTTCTCCTGCCCATGTGCAGAACCTTACATTTATCCACAGTAAACTTAATTTGCCATTTTTCTTCCCAAGCCCCCGACTTATCTCGGTCCGTTTGTAGCCGTACCTTGTCCTTCGCTGCATTGATTATATTGTATAATTTTGTGTCATCTGCAAATATCGATATATTACTGTGCAGCCCCTCTATCAGGTCGTTGATAAATATATTGAATGGAATGGGGCCCAATACTGAACCCTGTGGCACCCCGCTAGCAATGGTGGCCCAATCAGAGTACGAACCATTTATTACCACCCTCTGCTTTCTATCTCTGAGCCAGTTCTTTACCCAGATACACACGTTTTCACCCAATCCGAGTTGTCTCATTTTATATATCAGCCTATTATGCGGCACGGTGTCAAATGCTTTAGAGAAATCCAGATACACGAGATCAATAGACTCTCCCAGGTCCAGCCTAGAACTTACTTCATCGTAGAAGCTGATCAGATTGGTCTGACATGATCGACCCTTCATGAACCCATGTTGGTGAGGAGTTATTCCATTGTTCTCCTTGAGGTATTCTTTGATGGCGTCTCTCAGAAACCCCTCGAATATTTTTCCAGTTACTGAAGTGAGACTTACCGGCCTGTAGTTACCAGGCTCACTTTTGGACCCCTTTTTGTAAATTGGAACCACATTGCCAATGCGCCAATCCAATGGTACAACCCCGGTCTTGATAGCATCCATAAATATTAGATAAAGTGGCCTACCTAATCACATCACTAAGTTCCTTTAGTACCCTTGGGTGTATTCCATCTGGGCCTGGCCATTTATCGATTTTAGTCTTTTTTAACCTGTTCCGCACCTCCTCCTGCGTTAGGGGTGAGATATTTTGTGAGGGCTTCATTTTATTCCCCTACATCTCATATGGCATTTCCTTTTCGTTTGTGAATACGCTTGAAAAGAAACTTTAATAGGTTTGCCTTCCCTCCATCATCTTCAATGATTTCCCCTGCATTATTTGTTGTTGTTGCAGGTTTCGTTTTCCCATGTTATATCCGGATAATTAAAGTCCCCCATGATAATTACTTCGTTGCGGTTTGACACCTCTTCTATCTGCCTTAATAGTAAGGTTTTGGCTTCTTCTATTGCTTTTGGTGGTCTATAGAAACCCCCATCAGTATTTTGTTATTTTTTTTCCCCTGTATTTCTAACCATAGAGATTCCACATGTTCACCTCCTGCCCTTATGTCCTCCCTTAGCCTCGGCACGAAGTACGATTTAACGGGTATAGACATACCCCTCCCAGGAATCTGAAGTCTGTCCATGGAATTACTAGTACATTCACTGCTCAAGCTTGGGGGTCTTGAGACCCGGACACAAACATTGGCAGCTGGCGATTGTCAAAGGATCAAGCAGACCTCAACCTCATGTGGTCCAGATTTCAAAGTGCTTGACAGACTTTGGGGTGTAGCTCCCATTCTCCAGGGGCAACTGTTTCACTGCTGAAGAAGTCAGCTATGCAATTATCCACCACTGGTATGTAAGACCACAGAGTGCTGGAAGATTATACTCTGCCCATGTCAAGATCTTTGCTGCTTTTGCCATAATCTTCGTACTGCAGGTCCCGACTTGTTGATTTATGTACACGACAGTCATCACGTTGTCGGCTTGTACCCTATGTGATAAAGCGAGTAGATCTGTAGAAGTATTTGGATCCTCCGAAGAGATGCCATGGGTTTGTCCCACTTCGAGACAATGCTCCAGTGGAGAGGCCAAGAGTGAAATTGGCAGAAAGGACTTGCCTCAAAAAAGGAGGAGATCATCATGTGAATGGTCGCAGAATTCGGAGTTTGCATAGAGCGTACATGCTTTTGGAGAAGTATGAGCCTCGGGTGGCGCAGAGTGTAAGCTCTCGCCTACGACCTGAAGGTTGCAAGTTCAATCCCCACATGATTCAGGTAGCCGGCTCAAGGTTGACTCAGCCTTCCATCCTTCCGAGGTCGGTAAAATGAGAACCCAGCTTGGTGGGGGTAATAAATAATAATTACCTGAAAGCGCTGCGCAATAAGTTGGCACTATACAAATACCAAGATTTATTTATTTAGTTTTGGTGTCAACAGTAGTACTGCAATAATGTGAGGGAAAACTTGGGATGGTGGATGATCCATCCGAACATGGGCAGGATGTCCAGAGTGATGTGGAGACTCTCCAGGTTAGCTAAGAGGGTCGGGGCTTTTACTATGTTATCAGGAAAGAGAATTGCCACTATCACCTTGGAGTGGGGGATAGCTATCATAGACGCCAGAACTTTTGTGAAGACTCGGGGGCTGTGGCCAACCCAAATGAAAGGGCCATGAATTGATAGGGATTCTAATAGATGTTGAAGTGGAGAAAAAAAAAATCACTGATGTGCTGGGCAGATGGATACATAAAGATAGGCATCCTTAATTTCGATGAATTACAAACTCCTGTGGTTCCATAAATGCAATGACAGATCTCAGTGACTCCACGTGGAAATGTTGGACTTTGACATACTGATTCAACCCCTTTAGGTCCAGAACAGGCCTGACAGTGCGATCCTTCTTAGGTACTACGAACAGATTGGAATAGAAACTTGCAAAATATTAGAAGGGGGAACTGGAATAATGACACCTTGAGAGGACAGATTGTCTATCGCTCAAATGAAAGCGTTGGCCGTTGAAGGGAACTTCGGAATTCTGGAGCTGAAGAAGCAATCTGGAGGTGGGGCAGAAAATTCTATGACGTAGCCCGAAGACACGACCTCCCAAACCCAGATGTCTGAGACATGGGTGAACCAAGTTTCCCTGAATAGGGAGAGTCGCACATCCCCACCCTGGATAGATTGGGTGGAGGCCGCCGTTCATGCGGAAGATTCAGCAGAAGAGGACTTGGAGGGCTGGGAACCAGGTCGTCAGGAGGGCCTCAGTTTGAATGAAGACATTCGCTTTTGTTCCTGTGAGGTCTTTTTACTATCAGTTCTGGGGACTGGAATGGCAAAAAGCACAAAAATTAGGTCTTTTCATTTGAAGAGCCTTTGCACGTCTAAGTCTGTTTTGTAGTAGGTGGGAACTCTTGCCACCAGTAGCCTCCCAAATGATCTCATCAAGTCTGACTCTGAAAAGTCTTGAGCCAACAGAAGGAAGGCCTGTTAAGGACTTCTTGGAAGAGGCATCTGCATCCAAGGGTAATAGCCACAGGGTTCAGTGTGTGGTTATGGAAGCCGCTGATGTGTGAACCAAGTATTGAGTGAAGTTTCGCATATAAAACACTTCTCTGCCTGGGCCATCTTTTGCACTATGTCTACTAATTCTTCTGGAGGAAAGCCAATTTTTTTTTGCCTTGGCATAGTTGTTTAGCCCAATCAGTAGAGACCCTGCTGACCCAAGTAGAGGCGAGCACCAGCATAAGTGCAAACCCTTCTGCCTCAAAAGAAGTTTTGGCTAGTGACTCAATTTTCCTGTCAGGAACATCTTGAAAAGACAAAGCGGGACACTAGAGGATCTAATGCTGGTGAAGATGACCACTTTCTTTTTTACTAAGTCATCCAAAAAGGGATACATGAGATCTAAACTCTTAGGTTTAGTGAAGAGTTTGTCTGAATGAAAAAGTCGCTGCTGGCGTAGTAGAGGAGTCTAATCTGTGACCTGAGAAGTATCCCTTACTGCTACTATCAGACTATCAACCATAGTGGAGAGTTTTGAAGCCTGTGCTTCATCCAGAATAGAATCAGAGGGGGACTCAGTCAGAGGGCGAACTGACTATTTTCCCTGGAGGGAGGTTCAGAGCGCGTTTCAGGGTGGGCTGGAAGAGATGATGGCCTTAAGTGGAAAGGCCTAGTTCTCTTCCGTGGTATACCACGGGAAGAGTCCTGTGTGAAAAAGAGGGATCAGCCCTATTCTCATTTGCACAAGGAAAGACTAGAAGCAATGGGATGAAACTGAAAGGGAGGAGACACAGATTAGATATTAGAAAAAAACTTTCTGACAGTGAGGGTGATCAATGAATGGAACAGGTTACCAAGGGAGGTTGTGAGTTCACTTTCAATGGAAGTATTCAAACAAAGGCTGGACAAATATCAGTCTGGGATGATTTAGTGAATCCTGCACTGAGCAGGGGGTTGGACCAGATGACCCTGGAGGTCCCTTCCAACTCTAACATTCTATGATTCTGTCTGACAAGTTTTGAAACTGTTGACTGGTTGAACAGTCCAGCCATACGAAACTTGCGGTAGACACCCTAGTAAGGTCCAAGACCGCCTATGACAATGAGCATGCCCATTCAGGTTTGGTGGTTTGTAGGGGCTAAGCAGGAGGGATGCCAGCAGTCTGTTCTACAGCTACCTTCCGTGATCAAATGCGGTTAGAACAAAACAGTTCAAACTGGCCACATGCAAATTTAGTATTGCAGATAGAGCATATTAGGTGGCTCTGGCCAGCCCATGTCTGGAGTCTTCTGCTATGGAGTCAGACATGATGCTAAAACAGCCGTTGCCAGTAATTAATATGATACCACTGTATATATGCCTACTGCAAATTGGTACTGCAGAAGGTGCAATAGAGCAGGGGGGCTAGCTGCCAGACAGAGCTGGGAAGCAATAAACCCAAGGATCCTCACTGGATGGCTTGAAGCTTCTTATGAGAAGTCCTGGAATTCCATATGGAAGGTACCACAGGTTCCAGCAAGCATGAAGAAACTGAGACTGAGGTACAGGTAGAGAGGATGTGTGGGTGGGCCTTGTTAAGTAGCAACCCGAGAGCCAATGATATCCTAGGAAGAAAGGCACGCTGTACAGGGATTGGGGAGAGGACAGGAAGCCCTCCTTCCACATCCTCTGGTATACAATACCGGCGTGCCCGTGGCGTGGGAGTGGCCTGACTGAGCCTGAAGCCAGGGGCTAGATTTGAAACCCTGGCTGGCGGACTGCTGGCTATGGGGAAGAAGATGCCGGCAGCCTACAAAACGAGTGTAATACCGGGTGCAAAGAAACCATGGTCTGTTTTATGCACCCAATGCAAAGGGGAAGCTCTGCAGGGCAAGGCAGCAGTGGTCCCTCAACATAGATTGTCCGCTGTAGAAAGCTGTGACTAGCAAGGAAAGAGCCTTCAGATAGCTGCAGGGGGCTGGAGAAGAGGCTTCCTGCCTGCAGTCGACCTAAGGAGCCCCAAATGTGCTTCCCATGAAGTGGAGCGGTGGAAAAGAATTGGTGGGAGAGTAGTGAAGGGACCGTTACCTTGAAATGAAGGCCCCCTATCATTGGGTATCGGCCCGGGGAACCCCTTCCTAAGGCAAGGAAATAGATCTGCACCTGCCTAACTGTAGATACCCTTTTGGCGAGAAAGGAGTGGGTTTTATAACTCCGGCAATGCATGCAACTGTACTCACCTGCCTTTGAGGAGGAAGGGAGTAATCCGGTGAAAGGAAAGGGGGACACTATAGCTGGTGCGTCACATCCATGTTAGCGCTTGGACGTGGATCCTTTTCTTCTGAGGTGAGGGCAAACAGAGTGGTCAACTCCATGCCGTTTGCACTAGTTGGTGAGGTAATAGGGATAATCCAGCCTTCCAGTATTCCCTTAATCCAAGAGGTTGTTGAAGGCTGGCAATCAACAGGTCTGCCTCCTACGGACACTAAGCTAAAACTGGTTAGATTAGTGCCTGAAGAAGGGGTATAGCTGGTAGGAGGAGCTAACACTTTTCTACTTCATGTCTGCCTCCTAGTGGCAGTAGCTATGCCCACAGTCTTCAGCTGTGTCCCCCCAATGATACAGACGAGAAAAACCCTTAAAAAGTTTTTCTTTATTTTTAGTCCCTTTAAGGGACTTGAACTTGCAACTTTTTTTTGATTTTGCAATACTTTACTATTAAAGTACATCTTATTTTCTGCATTCACATATTAAACCCGGTCATACCGGACTACTACGAAAACAGTGAGCTGTAGTCATTCTTTGTATATACTGTCGGACCCCTTAAAGGGGTTTACTATATTACAAAGCTTTGTATATCTATTCTTGCTCAGATGAGAAATTGAAAGAATGAATGATCTCCAGTCTGGGCAATGCTCTATAGTGACCTATATACATCAGCAGCACAAACTACAGTTTGTAGTACAGGCTGTTCAGCTCGTAACACATTGCCTAAAACTAGACAGACACGAGTCTGAGAGCAGTTGGACATTCAGAGATTTCAGGCCATATACAGGTTTTCTGAAGGGGTTTGGCTTAGACTCACCTGCATTTATATCTGAAGGCATTTCTTCTTCCTTCCATAGCAGATCTTCCCTCATGTACTCCTCATCGTCATCTATGTCTTCCACTTTAACAATAACCAAGTCCTTACACTAAAGGGACAAATACAACACAATATCCCAGAATAAGATAAAGAAACAAAAAGGAAATGTACATTTTTGGGGGAAATTTTTGTTTTTAACTTAAATGCATGTAATTTTGGCTGAAAAGCACTTTTTCCAGTTTTATTAAAAATTCTGCAGAATTTGGCCGCGGCTGTTACTATATAACAATCCGCAAAAAAAACTGTTGATTAGCAAATCAATCAGTGAGCTTGTCTACAGCCCCTCCCCCTGTCCTGACTGAGCTACTAAGGGCCCTTTTACATGGGACCATCAGTCAAGCGCAGATGCCCGACAGGAAGTCCCAGCAATAAGCCGCCTTCTGCTTTTACACAGGAACAATGAATGGAGAGGAAGAGGAGTAAGGGCCGGGAATCGTTCCGGCCCACACACCTCCAGTCAAAGTAAGAAGCAGCCATTCACAACTGAATGACTGCCTCTTAACCCCTCAAGGACCAAGTGCAGCAAATTTAGGGCTTTATTCCCGGCCGCTAACAGATGTACGACATGGGATTAAAGATTCTGCAAATCAAGCAGGAGGAGGTCAGGTTCTCAGCTGTCAGACGCAGCAGAAGACCCAGAGGAGAAGGGAGAAGCTGCTGAAAACCTCTTCTGCCTCCTCCTTTCCAGGCTATATAGCGCTCAATGAGCGCTGTGTACGAAGACAGAAAGTGGAAGTATTATTTCCACCACGGGAGTTGGCGATCACATGTCCGCAAGGTGCCCCCTGGCACAGCAGAGCTGCAGGGTCCCAACAGACCTATGGATGCCCCAGCTGCAGTGGAAAAATGTGACGAGTTGCCGGAGGAGTTGTATTTTTCAGTGGTAATATTTAATGTACTGAAAATGGCAACTGCATGGGCCCCTGCGATCTCAACATGGGAGGGGCGTTCAGGACCCCCAAACATCAAATCGGATGCTTTAAGGACATTGTCATGTGTATGTTAACGTGTGTCTTCCATGCAGGGAAGTGCAGTCATAAGTCGTAAAAAACTATGATACATCTGGTGAGAGAAAACTATTATTACAGAGGGTTGTATGACAGTGTTGGGAGGGGATGCTGATCATGTCACCAGCCCCCATGCCATAGCATGCTGCACCATGTAGTAGTGTACAGGCATGCTCGGCTAGTCATCCCGATCATCTGCCCCTACCATAGTACAACTAGCCTCTGCTTTTACTCCAGCTCATCTCCCACTGTCTTTGTCATTTGATCTAGAGATAGCCCTGCATTGTAATCAACTGCGCT
Organism: Eleutherodactylus coqui; assembly: GCF_035609145.1. NCBI lineage: Eukaryota > Metazoa > Chordata > Amphibia > Anura > Eleutherodactylidae > Eleutherodactylus > Eleutherodactylus coqui. The sequence goes on from NC_089849.1 coordinate 122,327,445, forward strand.
TCTCTCAAGGGCCATTCAGACGCAACGATTATCGCTCAAAATTCGTTAAAAGTGTTGAAAGTGAGCGATGGTTTTGCTTTTAAAGACGACCGTTTAAAGGTAACGATTATCATTGAAAAATGGACAATAAACGATAACTGAACGATAGTTTGAATGAAGTGCACCAGGGACGTAAAAAATGAGGTTAAAGGACTGAACCATTTTCATTTAAACCAAACGATGGATTTTAAGTGGACTGAAAGACAATGATGTACGAATGACTAATGAATAGTGCACGATGGGCGCGCGTTTACACGTAACAATTATCGCTCAATTGCGACATTTTTAACAAATTTTGAGCGATGATCGTTGCATCTAAATGGGCCTTCATGCTCATCTGTTCCACCAATCCACCCCACTAGTGAATAGTAAACAAAATACAGTAGATGAGAGATAGCATTGTGTAGTACTGAGACCAGCTGATGAGTGCCCAGCTACGTGAATGTAGGGACATAAGGCAATCCAAGTATGAGGCTTTCTAAATGCATGAGAAGAAAGCTCAATGCCTAAACCATAAGTGCATCATATTTTTCGCATGAACTTAGGTAAATATGTGCACATAGGTTTTCATAGCCTTTGGGTTATGTTCACACTGGGCGGTTTTGCTGCACCAGGTCCTCAAATGAAAGTCTGCATCAAAACCCGCATCATTTGGTGCGGATTTAAATATGGATTTTGGTACGGAATTCCCCCCCTCATTGAGAAGAGGTGGACTCCACAAGAGTAAAGGGTGATCAAATTGACCTGCTGATTTAATTTCTGCACAGATTTTGCAGGTTTTTTCCCACATACTTTGAAAATCTCATCCTCTCGGCCGCCGATTCTCCTTGTGAAGGGTCCGAGTTGTATTTTTTTATATGGTACTATTTCATGTAGCATATAATGCACTGACACACTTAAAAATTGAGTAAAATAGAAAACAAAAAAAATGCCATTATCTTTGTGGTAGCGCGCGTTAACTATTTAATGGTGTACACACTGCGGCAAAAACAACATAACTTTATCCTGTGGGTCAGTAGGACTACAGCGATAACACATTTATATCATTCTGTTTCGCCGTGCTACTTAAACAAAAAAATCATCTTTGGAAAAATATATATATTTTATCGCCATCTTCTGACCGCTGTTTTTGCGGGACATCCTGTAGTTTCTATCTGGACCATTTTGGAGTACATGTGACTTTTTGATTCGCTTAATACATTTTTCCTTGGAGATGAGGGGACCAAAAAAAGCGCAATTCAGGAGTAGTTTTATTTTTTGTGGTACGTCCTGCAGTTTCTATTGGTACCATTTTGAAATACAAACAACTTTTTAATCGCTTTTATTACATTCTTTCTTGGAGACCAAAAAAGTGCAATTCTGGCGTTTTTTTTTTTTCCAGACGACGTTCACCGTGCGGGTAAATAATGTGTTACTTTGGTACATTGGACTTTTACAGACGCAGCGATACTTAAAGGGGTTGTCCCGAGGCAGCAAGTGGGTCTATACACTTCTGTATGGCCATAATAATGCACTTTGTAATATACATTGTGCATTAATTATGAGCCATACAGAAGTTATAAAAAGTTTTTTACTTACCTGCTCCGTTGTTAGCGTCCTCGTTCCCATGGTGCCGACTAATTTTCGCCCTCCGATGGCCAAATTAGCCGCGCTTGCGCAGTCCGGGTCTTCTGTAGTCTTCTATGGAGCCGCTCGTGCCAGAGAGCGGCTCCGTGTAGCTCCGCCCCGTCACGTGCCGATTCCAGCCAATCAGGAGGCTGGAATCGGCAGTGGACCGCACAGAAGAGCTGCGGTCCACGAAGCAAGAGGTTCCCGGCGGCCATCTTCACAGGTAAGTATAGAAGTCACCGGAGCGCGGGGATCAAGGTAAGCGCTCCGGTAAGCTGTCTGTACGTCCCTGCATCGGGGTTGTCTCGCGCCGAACGGGGGGGGGGGTTGAAAAAAAAAAAAACCCGTTTCGGCGCGGGACAACCCCTTTAATATGTTTTTATTATTTACATAAGCAGTAAACATGTATATTTCCAGCTCCCATAGCCTATGATATGTGTAATATGCCAAAATAGGACATCATAGCTGTGAGGAGCCAAAGGTAAATGCATGGGCTTTAAGCAGTGTGTATTACGTGTGACTCCCACAGCTCTGCGGTGGAACAAGTAGATTGTCTACCTCCGGATCCTGCAGGGTGTCGTGGTTCTCGTCCGAACTGTCCCAGGAATACTGAGGGCTGGAGCATCTCTCCGGAGTACTTCTGTTACTGGATCCATCTGTAGAGAACACACAAAGGCTCAACAGCTCCAACATGGCAGATACGGCACAAGGTCACAGATGATAATATAATAATCTTTATTTGTATAGCGCCAACATGTTCTGCCGCGCTTACATAGACAGGGGATACAGACAGACAAAAAATACTAAAATTACAGAACCACGGTTACATAGTAATCAATTGATGGAAACAACAGGGGTGAGGGTCCTGCTCCACAGAAGTCATAAAAGACGTCTTCAGTTGACCAGACGGCATAATACCGTGGTCACGGCTGTAGGGCTGATAGCGGCGCTGATCATCATCTTGGTTTGTTCAGTTATTTACTTTCTAAATGCCAAATTCCCAGCATTCCCCATCTGCTGAGCAGCAGTCACAGGGCAGATGTCCGGGCAGACGTAGGACTACAATCTATGGGCCAACTGCTTCTTTTCTTAAAGTCAATCATGTCTACACAGAAACGCGCCTGTATACCACGGGCACCGAGGGCCTAGACTACAGAAGTAGCCTCTTCCATAGCACCCATACAAGCGAGTGGCAGTTGCAGAAAAGTGCGGTCTGTTGTGCCCCGCCGATTCTGTAGCGCCCATACAAGTACGTTTTTGTAAGGTTGCACCTTATAAAACCAGGTATATATTTGGTGGGTGCCTTGCTTCACTCATTAGGAGAGCTTTAAACGAGAACAATATGGGAAGGGAAGTGAAAGGCCAGGTAAAAATATACAGCTAATTAACACATTTGAGAACCTTGTTCTTAGAAGTGGAAAGAAAGTACAAAGACAAAAAATTCAGAAGGAAAGTGGAGTAGCAAGAGACCCCGATCACAAACTAACATGTTTTACACAAATGCACAGAGCATGGGAAACAAGGAGAATTGGAGCTCCTAACACAGGAAGAGAAAAATGATGTCATAGGCATCACGGAAACATGGTGGAATGATACATATGAGTGGAATACAAGGCTTGAGGATACAACTTATCTATTAGAAACAGACCTAAGAAAAGGGGTGGAGGTATTGTACGTTAGGAAATCATTCACTGAAAAAGCCAAAAAATGCTATACCTGATGCAGAGTAGGCACAGTCGCCATAAACCCTAGTAGCATGCAGTCAGCTAGACTATGATATGGAGGAGCAAATTGCTCAATGACGACTAATGTGCAGTCACCCACTCAACCCAGCCCAGATTGGGGAGGAGTGACTGCAAACAAACCTAGTCTGCAATGTGAACTATACCAAAGAAGCCGGCCAAAGATGGGTGTGCCCCATCATACAGGAAAGCAACTCTCACGGACAAGCAGTGGGTTGCCCTGCATCTACAAAGTGGGCCACACTAGCTGACATCTTGGGCTCCCCCAAAATCTTCAGCAAACTGCATACAAAAAATACTGATACATACTAATAAATGCAGGTGTTCTGCATTTTGGCCAAAAAGCATAGGCTGACAGGCCACGTCAAGGCCATCACGCATCCTTCAATGCCTACGCTATCTCACTATTAACTACATTAAAATAACAGAGGTGAGAGCAAAAGAAACTAAACATCAAAACATTCACTAAAAAAAAAACAAAAAAAATGCAATACCTGATAAGCTGCAGAGCAGGCACAGTCGCCACAGGCACAATTGCCATAGGGCAGGCACACTCGGCATAGGGCATTAGTCGGCAATGAACAATTTGCTCCTCCATATCATAGTCTAGCTGAATGCATTCCACTAGGGTTTACGGCGATTGCGCCTGCTCGCAGCATATCAGATATTGCATTTTTTTGCTTTTTCAGTGCATGTTTTTGCTTTTTGCTCTCATTTCTGTGATTTTAATGTATCTTAGGAAATCATTAATCTCCAAGATTCAAGCTTCAGAGCTGGTAGTTCTGTAGAAACTGTTTGGGTAAGAATACAAGGAGAGAACAGAGAGGACACCATTGTAGGCATTTACTATAGGCCACCTGGACAAGCAGAAGATATGGATGAACTCTTTCTACATCAGAGGGCCAAGCTCTCAAAAAAAGCCCAACATAGTGATCATGGGAGATTTTACCTATCCAGACATTTGTTGAGAATCTCTCAGGTAAAAGTAATGCATCCAACAAATTCTTATCTGCTCTTGCTGACAACTTTATCTTCCAAAAGGTAGAAGAGAAAACAAGGAGATCTGCTATCTTGGACCTAATTCTTACCAACAGGGAGTTAATGGTTGAGGAAGTAATGGTGGCTGGGACCTTAGGAGGCAGTGATCATGCTATCCTTGAATTTTGGATACAAAGGGGAGGAAGACCTGAGAAAACTCAGACCTCAAGGTTGGATTTCAGAAAGGCAGATTTCAATGAACTCAGAAAGAGGATAGGAAGAATCCAATGGCAGGATGTTCTTAAAGGGGTTGTCCCGCGCCGAAACATTTTTTTTTTTTTTTCAATAGCCCCCCCGTTCGGCGCGAGACAAACCCGATGCAGGGATAAAAAAAACAAACCGGGTAGTACTTACCCGAATCCCCGCGCTCCGGTGACTTCTTACTTACCTTGTGAAGATGGCCGCCGGGATCTTCACCCTCGGTGGACCGCAGGTCTTCTGTGTGGTCCATTGCCGATTCCAGCCTCCTGATTGGCTGGAATCGGCACACGTGATGGGGCGGAGCTACGAGGAGCCGCTCTCTGGCACGAGCGGCCCCATTCAGAAGAGAGAAGACCGGACTGCGCAAGCGCATCTAATCGGGCGATTAGACGCTGAAGATTAGACGGCACCATGGAGACGGGGACGCTAGCAACGGAACAGGTAAGTGAATAACTTCTGTATGGCTCATAATTAATGCACAATGTACATTACAAAGTGCATTAATATGGCCATACAGAAGTGTATACCCCCACTTGCTTTCGCGGGACAACCCCTTTAAGGACAGAAATGTTCAAGAAGGTTGGGAAATATTGCGAAATGAGATTCTCAAAGCACAATCGTTAATCTCTAAAAGAAGGAAGAATGGGAAGCATTTAAAGAGACCAGGATGGATGAACGCAGAAGGAAAAAAAATATATGCTAAAAAGGAAGAAAAATATGTTTATCAAATGGAAAGAGGGGGCATATCTAAAGAAAAATATAATGTGGTCTGCAGAAACTGTAGGGCAAGCGTCAGAAAAGCTAAAGCCAATAATGAAGGCTTGCAACAGAGGCCAATAGCTTTAAAAAAGGTTTTTGGGGGTATATCAAAAGCAAAAGAAAAGTCAAAGATGCTATTAGATGCTTACAAGATGAAAATGGTGAATTGGTTAAGAATGATGTTTAGAAGGATGAACTTCTAAATTCCTATTTTGTATCTGCTTTCTCTCAGAAAGTAGATGGAACATCAACTGATCTCAAGGTCCAGATGAATTACATCCTGTGGGGGAAATTACCCAGGACCCCAGCTTTTGTGATATTATTTTAGATTCTACTGTTTCAGAGAAATAATTTCTTGTATTAGCCTTAGGCCTTGCTAGAATGTCAGCTTGACTTAACCAGCAATAAACCATAACTGGTGACTAGTCAGGAGATGGGTGAAGTACAGATATAAGCTGATAAAGGCTAAATGTACCAGGTTGTAACAGGTATAAGCAATAAATTTACCTTAAAATAAAGCCATAAAAGATAAACATGTATTGATAAATAGTTATGCTGAATCATTATGAAATGCTAAATGTTAAATATTTAGTCTCTCATAAGAATAAAGCAAAAACCGCTGAAGAATAGAAAATATTAGGTATTATGAAATGGACTTTGATCAAACATGTGGCAGACTATTGAATGATGTAAACACCTAACCTCTGTGAAGTCAGCACCCCATCTTTCAAAAAAGTTAATTTTTTTATAAGTTCTGGATGCACCCCAAAGAGTTCTAGAGTTCCCAATTAATTTTAAAAATAGTTCTAGCAAATTAGGCAAAAAAAATCAACAAATGTATCTCTGCGGTGCTAACTTCCAAAAATGATATTACTAAATCAGCGAGAACTTTGTAAATATTGGTTCTAGAGCTTCGAGCATTTAGAGTTTTCTTCAGAACTCTTGAGGTGCTACCCAGAACTCTAATAAAATCGCAGGATTTCCCCAAAAATTATTTACACATAATAACTGAAATTGTTTTGATCTGGCATCTAAAAATCAGCGAGAACTTTGTAAATATTTGTTCTAGAGCTCCGAGCATTAAGAGTTTTCTTCAGAACTCTTGAGGTGCTAACCAGAACTCTTATAAAATTGTGGGATTTCCCAAAATTTTTTTTTTTTACACATAACTGAAATTTTTGGATCCAGCATTTGAAAATCAGAGAGAACTTTGTAAATATAGGTTCTAGAGCTTTGAGCATTAAGAGTTTTCTTCAGAACTCTTGAGGTGCTACCCAGAACTCTTATAAAATTGCAGGATTTCCCAAAAAATTATTTACACATAATAACTGAAATTGTTTTGATCTGGCATCTAAAAATCAGCGAGAACTTTGTAAATATTGGTTCTAGAGCTTCGAGCATTAAGAGTTTTCTTCAGAACTCTTGAGGTGCTACCCAGAACTCTTATAAAATCGCGGGATTTCCCCCCAAAATATTTACACATAATAACTGAAATTCTTTTGATCCGGCATCTAAAAATCAGCAAGAACTTTGTAAATATTGGTTCTAGAGCTTCGAGCATTAAGAGTTTTCTTCAGAACTCTTGAGGTGCTACCCAGAACTCTTATAAAATTGCAGGATTTCCCAAAAAATTATTTACACATAATAACTGAAATTGTTTTGATCTGGCATCTAAAAATCAGCGAGAACTTTGTAAATATTGGTTCTAGAGCTTCGAGCATTAAGAGTTTTCTTCAGAACTCTTGAGGTGCTACCCAGAACTCTTATAAAATCGCGGGATTTTCCCCAAAAATATTTACACATAATAACTGAAATTCTTTTGATCCGGCATCTAAAAATCAGCGAGAACTTTGTAAATATTGGTTCTAGAGCTTCGAGCATTAAGAGTTTTCTTCAGAACTCTTGAGGTGCTACCCAGAACTCTTATAAAATCGCAGAATTTCCTAAAAAATTATTTACACATAACTGAAATTTTTGGATCAGGCATCTAAAAATTAGCGAGAACTTTCTAAATATGGGTTCTAGACCTTCGAGCATTAAGAGTTTTCTTCAGAACTCTTGAGGTGCTACCCAGAACTCTTATAAAATTGCGGGATTTCCCCAAATTTTTTTTATACATAACTGAAATTTTTGGATCTGGCATTTGAAAATCAGCGAGAACTTTGTAAATATTGGTTCCAGAGCTTCGAGCATTCAGAGTTTTCTTCAGAACTCTTGAGGTGCTACCCAGAACTCTTATAAAATCGCGAGGGAGAAGACACAAATTAGATATTAGACAGTGAGGGGGATCAATGAGTGGAACAGGTTACCACGGGAGGTGGTAAGTTCTCCTTCAATGGAAGTGTTCAAACAAAGGCTGGACATAGCTGTCTGGGATGATTTAGTGAATCCTGCACAGAGCAGGGGGGTTGGACCCGATAACCCTGGAGGTCCCTTCCAACTCTACCATTCTATGAAGTAGAAGTTGTAGAACAGTGCGTCCATTGTGAGCAGTTTATACCCTGCAAAAACAAAAGAACTACAAGTAGAAGGAAACCAGTATGGCTCGATAAAACTGTAAGGGGAGCAATAAGTGAAAAAAAAGAAAGCATTTATATTATTAAAACAGGAAGGCAGCGAAGAAGCGCTGAAAACGTACAGGGGAAAAAAACAAACTATAAAAGGAAAAGATCAAAACTGCCAAGGAGGAGGCAGAAAGACTGATTGCCAAAGAGAGCAAAAATAACCCTAAGGCGAATCTATTAGTTTTTTTTCTCAAGTGTATTCACGAAGGAAAAAGAAATGTCACATCAAATGCAGGGGGATAAAATGAACCCTCTGCTAAATATCACCTGCCTAACTCAGGAGGAGGTGCAGAGGTGCAAAAAAAAAACCCACCGGGTTTAGATGGAATACATCCAAGGGTCCTAACTAGAGATGAGCGAACGTACTCGGATAGGCACTACTCGTCCGAGTAATGTGCCTTATCCGAGTACCTCTCTGCTCGTGCTCAAAGATTCGGGACGCGCTGCGGAGCGGGGAGCTGCAGGGGAGAGCGGGGAGGAACGGAGGGGAGATCTTTCTCTCCTTCTCTCCCGGCCGCTCTGCCCCGCTCCCCGCTCCGACTCACCTGTCAGCAGCGGAGCGCCCCGAATCTTTGAGCACGAGTACAGCGGTACTCGGATAAGGCACATTACTCGGACGAGTAGTGCCTATCCGAGTACGTTCGCTCATCTCTAGTCCTAACTGACGTCATAGATAGACCCCCATTTCTTATATTTGGGGACTCTATTGAGACTGGGGTTGTACCACTGGACTGCCGTATTGTCAATGTGGTTCCAATATACAAAAAGGGAGCCAGGTAACTACAGGCCGGTAAGTCTCACTTCAATGATTGGGAAAATATTCAAGGGGTTTCTGAGAGATGCCATCCTGGAATACCTCAAGGAAAACGGTATAACTCCTTATCAGCATGGGTTCATGAGGGGTTGATCATGTCAGACCAATCTGATCAGCTTCTACAGTGAAGTAATTTCTAGGCTGGACCTGGGAGAGTCTATTGATCTTATATATCTGGATTTTTCTAAAGCATTTGACACCGTGACGCATAATAGGCTGATATATAAAATGAGACAGCTCGGACTGGGCAAAAACGTGTGTATCAGAGGGTAGAGAAGTGACTCAGAGATAGAAAACAGAGGGTGGTAATAAATGGTTCGTACTCTGGGTATTATTGTACCTTGTCACCACCGGAAGTTAGGGGTGGTGACAAGGTACCATATATCAAACAATTTAGTAACGTCCTCAGCTTCGGATTGGCTGGGGGCCATTACTAAATTCTGACAGGGAAGGAGGACAGTGGCGAGGCACGGAGCGGCGGCGCAGGCAGAGCAGCCAGAGGCAGAGTCGGAGGACACGGGGCACTGAAGACAGCGGGGAGGCTGGGAGTGGTGCCAGACACAGAGTTGCGCATAATACCATGTGAGAGTCCCGCTGCCATCTCCCCTGCCACTCTGAGTGTTACCGTCGGCGCCTGCTGTCACTATTGGCGGCCATCTCCCCTTACCATGTCCCATTTACTGGCCGCGCTGTAACTGTCCCCGCCACCTGTAGTCTCCCACTTCCTGGGCCGTTGTCGGCCATCCGGCTCCTAATTCCGTGGGGGAGAAGGCAGCTGAGAGATCCATCGGTCGTGACATGTGAGCGCCATTGCAGCACGCACACTGCTGACAGCCGCAGCATGGTAAAGCAAAGTGTTGGCAGTGATGTATATTCCCCGGCCAAAGTATACTGCGCTTTTTGCCTGGCATGGACAGTTACGCATAATTTTTCCAGTAGCACCTTCAAGGTTCTTTCGGCATTCAGCCAATCGGGAGCTAGGGGTGTGACAGGGGCATTACTCAATGCAAGCCCTGTCAAACCCTTAGCTTACCGGTGGTGACAAGGTACAATAATACCTGTACTCTGATTGGGCCACCAGTGCTAGTGGGGGGCCACAGGGCTCAGTACTAGGCCCCATTCTGTTCAATATATTTATCAACGACCTGATAGAGGGGCTGCACAGTAACATATCAATATTTGCAGACGATACAAAATTATACAAAACAATTAATACAACGGCGGACAATGTGCGGCTACGAACGGACCTAGATAAGCTGGGGACTTGGGCAGAAAAATGGCAAATGAAGTTCAATATTAATAAATGTAAGGTTATGCACATGGGCGGGAGAAACGGATTTTACCAATACACACTATATGGGGTACTGCTAGAGAAAAGTGATATGGAAAAAGACCTGGGGGTACTAGTGGACTGTAGATTTAACTGGAGTAATCAATGCCAGTCAGCTGCTGCAAAAGCTAATCAAGTCTTGGGGTGCATTAAAAGAGGCATAGGGGCGAAGGATGAGAACATTATCCTACCACTATATAAGGCACTTGTCAGGCCTCACATGGAATACTGTGTACAGTTCTGGTCACTGGTGCTCAGGAAAGATGTTACAGTGCATGAGGGGGTTCAAAGAAGAGCGACTAAACTAATACATGAAATGAAGGGACTGGAATACCCAGAGAGGCACCAAAACTGGGATTATTTACCCTGGAAAAAAGACGGTTAAAGGGGTTGTCCCGCGAAAGCAAGTGGGGTTATACACTTCTGTATGGCCATATTAATGCACTTTGTAATGTACATCGTGCATTAATTATGAGCCATACAGAAGTTATTCACTTACCTGCTCCGTCGCTAGCGTCCTCGTCTCCATGGAGCCGTCTAATTTCAGCGTCTAATCGCCCAATTAGACGCGCTTGCGCAGTCCGGTCTTCTCCCTTCTGAATGGGGCCGCTCGTGTCGGAGAGCTGCTCCTCGTAGCTCCGCCCCGTCACGTGTGCCGATTCCAGCCAATCAGGAGGCTGGAATCGGCAATGGAACGCACAGAGCCCACGGTGCACCATGGGAGAAGACCTGCGGTCCACTGTGGGTGAAGATCCCGGCGGCCATCTTCGCAAGGAAAGTAAGAAGTCACCGGAGCGCGGGGATTCGGGTAAGTACTATCCGGTTTGTTTGTTTTTAAACCCCTGTATCGGGTTTGTCTCGCGCCGAACGGGGGGGCTATTGAAAAAAAAAAAAAAACGTTTCGGCGCGGGACAACCCCTTTAACAGGCGATCAGATAACTATGTATAAATACATGAGGGGACGATACAAGGATCTCTCTGAGCCCTGACCGCTCTGGGACTATGTGCCTGGACTATGTCAGTCATTATCAATAACAGTGCACTTAATTTAGAGTTTTCAGCACTGAGATTTGGACCACTCTGGGACTACATGCCCAGATTATGCCACCTACAGGCACTGCTAACATAAAACACATCTGGCTCTGGTGGTGTTAGGTATCAGCATCCAGTTGCCATCTATGTGCCAATCTATCGAATTCTGGCAAGTACTTCTGTCAGTCCGTATTTAATTACTAATCGCCATCTCAGTTCCTACCCCCTCATACTGTAGCTGTCAATATCCAGATCCAACACTGACATCATTACTGTGAGGTTCCTGATGAAATGTCAACATCAGAAATGGAAACGCGTCGAACCTAGACTAAGAACCATGAACCTAAATGAAGTCATCATTCATGATGTGTGACCTATCATCTAGAACATTGTGAATAGACCCCCTCCATAGTTGTACTGAGTGAACATCCTGTCTTACCACTGAGGGGGAGTATTCACTTAAATGAAATATCCGGAGGAACAGTGTTTTATCAAGCTATACCCACTCTGAGTGATCGGGTCAATCATCTACCGACCATCACTGTGTAGGAGTGATCGGGTCAATCATCTACCGACCATCACTGTGTAGGAGTGATCGGGTCAATCATCTACCGACCATCACTGTGTAGGAGTGATCGGGTCAATCATCTACCGACCATCACTGTGTAGGAGTGATCGGGTCAATCATCTACCGACCATCACCCTGTAGTTGGTGATTGAGCAATACGCTCTCCGGCTCTTATATCTGGCAGAGCTTTGATCAATCTCTGTACGGATAATGACAGTTCTAATCAGACTCTCGTATACTCATGATGGCCATAGCTTCTATTTAACAGCTGTTCCCCTCATGTGCTTGGACCAATAATATCTGAAATCGCTCCAAGACTCCTTGAGATGTCAGTTTAACCATCGGGGTGAGAGATCTCTTTTCTTTGTGTGTGATATATGTGATTCTGTTTGTGTAGGCCATTATATTAATAAGGTATTGTAGTTTTAGTTTGTCTATTACTGTGATGGCACAATCCATTGAGGAGTTTTAGGGGGACTAGATGTCTTTCTAGAGCGCTGGGATATTACAGGATATAGACATTTGGGGGATCAGCGGGGTTGTAGTTCCGGGTCTTACAGACAGGTAGGATCTATCAGAGGTTGATCCAGGGATTATTCTGGCTGCCATTATGGAGTCAGAAAGGAATTCCTTTCCCCAAAAGGGCTAATTGGCTTCTGCCTCATTGGGGTTTTTTTTTGGCCTTCCTCTGGATCAACAAGGCTGAACTAGATGGACATTGTCTCCCTTCAGGCTAACACACTGTTGTGCCGGCCGCTTCTGTAACTCACATTCACCTATACAGACTTTTCAGAATCGGCATGGAGCAGCCAGTTTCCGTGATCCCAACCATTGGATAAGACGACTCCCAGGGAAGTGAAAGGACAGAGCCGGACCCCCGCGGCCTGCTCCGGACCCCCGCGGCCTGCTCCGCTTATTCCATGGGAAGATCCCTTTAATACAGGTATTACAAAAAAAAAAATATTTAAAAACAAAACAATACCAGGATGCACCCTAAAACATCCCGGGGGCTTTCAGACGAGTGGGATACTTCCGAAAGACGTGGGACATCAGGCAAAGTCATGGTGTAGAGATGGAGGTATTGGAGGAACTCTGAAGTAAGAGCTACCCGCTGCTCCGAGAGCGCTCAGGGCAAGAAGGGGGTCCGTTCTCCCCTCAACGATCCGCCACCTAGTTACAATATGGGGGGGGAGGGGAATCAGCCAACCCGCTGCCAGCTGTTAACTCTTTAAATGCACTGCCAATTCTGACAGCAGTAATTAAACGCTGCGGGGTGTCTTTCAGGTAGCACTGTACGTTTGCTGTGGTCCCCCGGCATGAGGGACCGCTGCCATCTCCCCCTCGTCCTATTGTCAGGTCCTGCATCCCCCATACGCTGCTGCATTGGCCTTCAGAGCGGTCGCTCACCGATGCCCTAGAGGTCACTACGCACCTGTACAGACAGCAGGGCGCTCGTCCTTCAGCTCCGTGGAGTCCCCCTCCATGGCCTCACTCTTCAGGTGCGTCCGGCCCTCCTCCATGATCACCGTCTGTAGAGGAACAGCAGTCAAGTGATGTTGGGATCTCCCAGACATGGAGGGTTACGCTACCCCAGACATGATGGCCGCCCCTAGCCTGTAGGTGGCGCTGCTAGAGAATGTACAGCATGACAAGTAATGGGGGCTCTACTGCAGGGAGATACGATCCCCACACACATCTGACATGATCTCCACAAGCAATAGGATGTCGATGGCAGACAGTCACGTGACATGAGGAGTAATGGAGGGACAGGACATGGGTTCCCTAGATGACGAGTGACCCATGTGTAGTGTGTGCGCTCCGTGCAGCAAGGACGTTTACGGAGAGCTGCAGCATGAGGCGCGGTGCTTGGCCATCAGGAAACCGAGCAAACACACAAGCCGCTGCTGACGGTTCGACTTCCGGGTGCGGCGCCGTGCGTCACTTCCGGCGTGTGACCCGCAAATAGCACCTTCCTCTTCCTCGCAACGCAGAGTGACGTCACCGGCTAAACGGCGGGAAGCTGAAGAAGCTCCTCCCCCTCAGACAAAACCGCTGTGAGGCGAGTGCGGCGGGCAGGTTGTTCCCACGGACTGGGCGCTCCTCCGACTTGTTGATGACCCACTATGAGGTGTTCGCTGTCTTCTCTAAGTTTACCTGGCGGCTTCGGGTGCCGCCTCTCCCTGTGGAAAGCTTCACCAGGGTGTAGTAACAGGCTCGGGCCCTGCTGCTCGGTCCTCTGCTAGATAATACCACCGCACCGTGACTAGCATACCCCAGTACTGAAGCTAGCACAGACACTGATATACTGCCACAGCGCGAACACATACCGCCACACCATGACTAACATACCCCAGTACTGGAGCTAGCACAGACACTGATATACTGCCACACCGCGAACACATACCGCCACATCATGACTAACATACCCCAGTACTGGAGCTAGCACAGACACTGATATACCACCGCACTGCGGACACATACCGCCACACCATGACTAACATACCCCAGTACTGAAGCTAGCACAGACACTGATATACCACCGCACTGCGGATACATACCGCCACACCATGACTAACATACCCCAGTACTGGAGCTAGCACAGACACTGATATACTGCCACACCGCGAACACATACCGCCACACCATGACTAACATACCCCAGTACTGGAGCTGGCAGACCGCCACTGATATACCACCGCACTGCGGATACATACCGCCACACCATGACTAACATACCCCAGTACTGGAGCTAGCACAGACACTGATATACTGCCACACCGCGAACACATACCGCCACACCATGACTAACATACCGCAGTACTGGAGCTGGCAGACCGCCACTGATATACCACCGCACTGCGGACACATACCGCCACACCATGACTAACATACCCCAGTACTGAAGCTAGCACAGACACTGATATACCACCGCACTGCGGATACATACCGCCACACCATGACTAACATACCCCAGTACTGGAGCTAGCACAGACACTGATATACTGCCACACCGCGAACACATACCGCCACACCATGACTAACATACCCCAGTACTGGAGCTGGCAGACCGCCACTGATATACCACCGCACTGCGGATACATACCGCCACACCATGACTAACATACCCCAGTACTGGAGCTAGCACAGACACTGATATACTGCCACACCGCGAACACATACCGCCACACCATGACTAACATACCGCAGTACTGGAGCTGGCAGACCGCCACTGATATACCACCGCACTGCGGACACATACCGCCACACCATGACTAACATACCCCAGTACTGGAGCTAGCACAGACACTGATATACTGCCACACCATGACTAACATACCCCAGTACTGGAGCTAGCACAGACACTGATATACTGCCACACCGCGAACACATACCGCCACATCATGACTAACATACCCCAGTACTGGAGCTGGCACAGACACCGATATACCACCCCACTGCGGATACATACCGCCACACCATAACTAATATACCCCAGTACTGAAGCTAGCACAGACACTGATATACCACCGCACTGCGGATACATACCGCCACACCATGACTAACATACCCCAGTACTGGAGCTGGCAGACCGCCACTGATATACCACCGCACTGCGGATACATACCGCCACACCATGACTAACATACCCCAGTACTGGAGCTAGCACAGACACTGATATACTGCCACACCATGACTAACATACCCCAGTACTGGAGCTGGCAGACCGCCACTGATATACCACCGCACTGCGGACGCATACCGCCACACCATGACTTAACATACCCCAGTACTGGAGCTGGCAGACCGCCACTGATATACCACCGCACTGCGGATACATACCGCCACACCATGACTAACATACCCCAGTACTGGAGCTAGCACAGACACTGATATACCGCGGACACATACCGCCACACCGTGATTAACATACCCCAGTACTGGAGCTGGCAGACTGTCACTGATATACCACCACACTGCGGACATATACCGCCACACTGTGACTTAACATACCCCAGTACTGGAGCTGGCAGACCGCCACTGATATACCACCGCACTGCGGATACATGCCGCCACACCATGACTAACGTACCCCAGTACTGGAGCTAGCACAGACACTGATATACTGCCACACCATGACTAACATACCCCAGTACTGGAGCTGGCAGACCGCCACTGATATACCACCGCACTGCGGACGCATACCGCCACACCATGACTTAACATACCCCAGTACTGGAGCTGGCAGACCGCCACTGATATACCACCGCACTGCGGATACATACCGCCACACCA
This sequence comes from Eleutherodactylus coqui, assembly GCF_035609145.1. Lineage (NCBI taxonomy): Eukaryota > Metazoa > Chordata > Amphibia > Anura > Eleutherodactylidae > Eleutherodactylus > Eleutherodactylus coqui. Next base: position 122,343,433 of record NC_089849.1, read on the forward strand.
TGACTAACATACCCCAGTACTGGAGCTAGCACAGACACTGATATACCGCGGACACATACCGCCACACCGTGATTAACATACCCCAGTACTGGAGCTGGCAGACTGTCACTGATATACCACCACACTGCGGACATATACCGCCACACTGTGACTTAACATACCCCAGTACTGGAGCTGGCAGACCGCCACTGATATACCACCGCACTGCGGATACATACCGCCACACCATGACTAACGTACCCCAGTACTGGAGCTAGCACAGACACTGATATACCGCGGACACATACCACGGCACCGTAACTAACATACCCCAGTACTGGAGCTAGCAGACCGTCACTGATATACCACCACACGGCAAACATACTGCCACCTTGTGACTAAATAATACCCCAGTACTGGCACTAGATGTCACTAGCGGATCATCACTGATATACCAGCACACCGTGAACACAGACATCCACACCATGACTAAATAGTACCCCAGTACTGGCACTAGATGTCACTAGCAGACTGTCACCAATATACCACCACACCGCAAACACATGCCGCCACACCGTGACTAACATACCCCAGTACTAGAGCTAGCAGATCGTTACTGATATACCAGCACACCGCGAACATAGACATCCACACTGACTAAATAATACCCCAGTACTGGGACTAGCTGTCACTAGCGGACTGTCACCGATATACCACCACACCTAAACACATACCGCCACACCGTGACTAACATACCCCAGTACTAGAGCTAGCAGATTGTTACTGATATACCACAGCACCACGGACACATACCGCCACACCGAGAACACATACTACCACACCGTGACTACATGACTACATAATACCCCAGTGCTCGGAGTAGATGTCACTAGCAGACCATAACCGATATACCACCGCACTGTGGACACATATTGCCACACCGTGACTGAATAACACCCCAGTACTGGAGGTAGATGTCACCAGCAGATCATCACCGATATACCCCAGTACTGGCACTAGATGTCACTAGCAGACTGTCATCAATATACCACCACACCACAAACCAATACCGCCACACCGTGACTAACATACCCCAGTACTAGAACTAGCAGATCGTTACTGATATACCAGCACACCGGGAACACAGACATCCACACTTTGACTAAATAATACCCCAGTACTGGCACTAGATGTCATTAGTGGATCATCACTGATATACTAGCACACCGCGAACACAGACATCTACACTGTGACTAAATAATACCCCAGTACTGGGACTAGCTGTCACTAGCAGACTGTCACCGATATGCCACCACACCGCAAACACATACCGCCACACCGTGACAAAATAACACCCCAGTACTGGAGCTAGACGTCACCAGCAGATCATCACCGATATACCCCAGTACTGGCACTAGATGTCACTAGCAGACTGTCATCAATATACCACCACACCGCAAACCAATACCGCCACACCGTGACTAACATACCCCAGTACTAGAACTAGCAGATCGTTACTGATATACCAGCACACCGGGAACACAGACATCCACACTTTGACTAAATAATACCCCAGTACTGGCACTAGATGTCATAAGTGGATCATCACTGATATACTAGCACACCGCGAACACAGACATCTACACTGTGACTAAATAATACCCCAGTACTGGGACTAGCTGTCACTAGCAGACTGTCACCGATATGCCACCACACCGCAAACACATACCGCCACACCGTGATTAACGTACCCCAGTACTGGAGCTAACAGATCATTACTGATATACCAGCACACCGCGAACACAGACATCCACACCGTGACTAAATAATACCCCAGTACTGGGACTAGACATCACTAGCAGACTGTCACCGATATACCACCACACCGCAAACACATACCGCCACACCGTGACTAACATACCCCAGTACTGGAGCTAGCAGATCGTTACTGGTATACCACCACACCGTGACTAACATACCCCAGTACTGGAGCTAGCAGATCGTTACTGGTATACCACCATACCGCGGACACATACCACCCACCCCACCCCCCCCCAGAACACATACTAAATAATACGCTGGGACTAGAGCTAACTAGCAGACCGTCACCGATATACCACCACACTGTGAACACATACTGCCACACTGTGAATAAATAATACCCCAGTACTGGGACTAGTTGTCACTAGTAGACTGTCACCGATATACCACCGCACCGCGAACATATACCGCACACCGTGACTAACTAATACCCAAGTATAGGGACTAGCTATCACTAGCAGGCTGTCACTGATATACCACCACACCGAGAAAACATACTGCTACACAGTGAATAAAGAATACCCCCGTACTGAGACAAGTTGTCACTAGCAGACTGTCACCGATATACCACCACACCACGAATAGATACCGCCACACCGTGACTAAATAATACCCTAGTACTGGGACTACATATCACTAGCAAACTGTCACAGGATAATACCACCACACAGCGATTACACACTGCCACACCGTGACTAAATATTACCCCAGTACGTGGACTAGCTGTCACTAGCAGACTGTCACCGATATACCACCACACCACGAACATATACCGCACACCGTGACTAACTAATACCCCAGTATAGGGACTAGCTGTCACTAGCAGGCTATCACCGATATACCACCACAACGAGAAAACATACTGCTACACAGTGAATAAAGAATACCCCAGTACTGAGACTAGTTGTCACTAGCAGACTGTCACCGATATACCACAGCACCGCGAACACATACCGCCACACCGTGAATAAATAATACCCCAGTACTGGGACTAGCTGTCACTAGCAGACTTTCACCGATATACTACCACACCGCGAACATATACCACACACCGTGGCTAACTAATACCCCAGTATTGGGACTAGCTATCACTATCAGTCTGTCACCGATATACCACCACACCGAGAAAACATACCGCCACATCGTGAATAAATAATACCCCAGCACTGGGACTAGATGTCACTAGTAGACTGTCACCGATAAACCACCACACCACAAATAGATACCGCCACACCGTGATTGAATAATACCCCAGTACTGGAGCAAGCAGATCGTTACTGATATACCACCACACCGTGACTAACATACCCCAGTACTGGAGCTAGCAGATCATTACTTGTATACCACCACACCGCGGACACATACCCCCCCCAGAACACATACTAAATAATACGCTGGGACTAGAGCTAACTAGCAGACCGTCACCGATGTACCACCACACTGTGAACACATACTGCCACACTGTGAATAAATAATACCCCAGTACTGGGACTAGTTGTCACTAGTAGACTGTCACCGATATACCACTGCACCGCGAACATATACCGCACACCGTGACTAACTAATACCCCAGTATAGGGACTAGCTATCACTAGCAGGCTGTCACTGATATACCACCACACCGAGAAAACATACTGCTACACAGTGAATAAAGAATACCCCCGTACTGAGACAAGTTGTCACTAGCAGACTGTCACCGATATACCACGAATAGATACCGCCACACCGTGACTAAATAATACCCTAGTACTAGGACTACATATCACTAGCAAACTGTCACAGGATAATACCACCACACAGCGATTACACACTGCCACACCGTGACTAAATATTACCCCAGTACGTGGACTAGCTGTCACTAGCAGATTGTCACCGATATACCACCACACCACGAACATATACCGCACACCGTGACTAACTAATACCCCAGTATAGGGACTAGCTGTCACTAGCAGGCTATCACCGATATACCACCACAACGAGAAAACATACTGCTACACAGTGAATAAAGAATACCCCAGTACTGAGACTAGTTGTCACTAGCAGACTGTCACCGATATACCACAGCACCGCGAACACATACCGCCACACCGTGAATAAATAATACCCCAGTACTGGGACTAGCTGTCACTAGCAGACTTTCACCGATATACTACCACACCGCGAACATATACCACACACCGTGACTAACTAATACCCCAGTATTGGGACTAGCTATCACTATCAGTCTGTCACCGATATACCACCACACCGAGAAAACATACCGCCACACCGTGAATAAATAATACCCCAGTACTGGGACTAGATGTCACTAGTAGACTGTCACCGATATACCACCACACCACAAATAGATACCGCCACACCGTGATTGAATAATACCCCAGTACTGGGACTACATATCACTAGCAAACTGTCACTGGATAATACCACCACACAGCGATTACACACTGCCACACCGTGACTAAATATTACCCCAGTACGTGGACTAGATACCACTAGTAAACCATTACTTATATACAACCCCACTGCGAACACGTTTCACCGCACTGTAACTAAATAAGACTTCTGTACTTGGACTAGATATCACTGACAGACCGACTGTGGATAATACCAGCTAATTGTGCCTGGATACTATTACCACACCGTGACTAATAATAGCACCATAAGTGTTGTATTAGGCTGGGTTATCACGGCTGCAGCTTCAAAACCCGTGGTATTTCGCCGAGGGTTTTGGAGAGGTTCAGCCCCGGCATTCTGCTGTAGCTTTCTCTCTCTCCATAGAGAGGAGTGGGGCCACAGTGGAAAAAAAATAGCATGCCGTGGATTAAAATTTCGCGCCACATGTTCGTTTCCGCCAGGCTTTGCCGTAACAGATTGGCCGCCCCGTGCGGACGAGATTTTTGCAAAATCTCGTCAACATGGCTGGCTAATCCCATGATTAGGAGCCGCGGGCAGAATTGCCGCACAGCAATTCCACGGCAATTTCGTCCCGTGTGAACCCAGCCTTACTGTTTTTGTCCAATGTACCATTATTTTTTCATTAATATTCCCCATTCCTGAAAATAATAAAATATCCTATCCTTTGCATTCCTGTGTCTCTGCAGCTGCAGCACCACCTCCTGCAGTCCTTCCTATCACAGTGTGTACAGGCCACACTCCGCCTGCGTAAGGGGGCTCACCGCCTGCAGCACCCAATCACACAGTGGGGTGCTGTGAACACTGTCATAGGGGGGAACAGGGCTGCGGGGAGAGGCGAGTATAGGATAGTCTATTATTTTCAGGCATGGGGAACATTAATTTAAAACAAAAGTATAACTCGAACAACCCCTTTAATAGTTATAATAGTGGCTCCCTATATCCCTATAGTAATGATAATGTCCCCACATAGTAACAGTGCTTCCACTGTGATCCTTTATAGTAGTAATAGTGCCCCACATTATAGTGATAAAAGTGCCCCTACTATGACCCACAGTGCTTCCACATAGTAACAGTGACCCCACTGTGACCCTTTATAGTAGTAATAGTGCCCCACATTATAGTGATAAAAGTGCCCCTACTATGACCCACAGTGCTTCCACATAGTAACAGTGACCCCACTGTGACCCTTTATAGTAATAATAGTGCCCCACATAGTAACAGTGCCCCCACTGTGACCCTTTATAGTAGTAATAGTGCCCCACATTATAGTGATAAAAGTGCCCCTACTATGACCCACAGTGCTTCCACATAGTAACAGTGACCCCACTGTGACCCTTTATAGTAGTAATAGTGCCCCACATACTAACAGTGACCCCACTGTGACCCTTTATAGTAATAAAAGTGCCCCCACATAGTAACAGTGACCCCACTGTGACCCTTTATAGTAGTAATAGTGCCCCACATAGTAACAGTGCTTCCACTGTGACCCTTTATAGTAATAACAGTGCCCCCACATAGTAACAGTGCTTCCACTGTGACCCCTTATAGTGATAATAGTGCCCCTACTGTGACCTATAGTGCCCCCACATAGTGTTAGTGTCCCCTTGTAGTAATAGTGCTCCCAATGTGGTCTCTTGGCAATTGCATTCCCTAAGTGGCCTCTTAGTAATGTTACCCCAGACATGTCCACTTACAGTAATAAGAACCAAAAAAGTTGCTCCAGGGTAAGAAAGTATCCTTTGATGATGATCCTGTGGGAAAGTGCAGTAAAGAACTAGATTTCAAGTAGGAAGGGGCAACTACTGAAAAGTCTCATAAATCAGAGCTAGATAGATATGTGTTTTTGACAAAGGTCCCAGAATGTCCCCAAGTACACAGAGGACACTTAGCACTAGGGGGACGAGCTGCAGGCAGGACCCCCAGGTAAAGTATAGGAATCAGCGTCCAACCTAAAGCTAAAAGAAAAGATACAATAGGCCCCAACATGTTTCCCCTTCACAGGCTTCTTCAGGGGTGAACAAGGGCTAGAAGTAATTTAGTCACTCATTTGCTTCGCTTTTACTCAAGAAAATACAGGCCAAGATAAAAGTGGTGACGTTTGGGGCGTGGCTAAACACAACATGTTTTTTATCTTTGTTGTTCCACCTGAAAATGTATGAATTAACTGATAGCTGAGATCGTTACCATTAGAGATGAGCAAGCACACTCGTCCGAGCTTGATGCTCTTTTGAGCATTAGGGTACTCGAGATGCTCGTTACTCGAGTTGAACACCACGCGGTACTCGAGTCAATTGCATTTCCTTCCCTGCATGTTTAGCGCCATTTTCTAGCCAATAGACATGTGGGGAAGGCATTACCACTTCCTGCTGTCACGTGCCAGCCCTATCCCACCCCACAGCAGTGAGTGGCTGGGCCGATCAAGTGACCGCTGAGTACTTAAACTGGGCTCGCCCGCGGCTCGCCTCAGACACATGCTGGCAGAGGTTAGGGAAAGTGCTGCTGCTGATATAGGGACAGTGTTAGAGTAGGATCCAGTCTTCAAGAACTCCAACGGTCCTTCTTAGGGCTATTCACTCTTCATAGTGTGCATTACTGTTGTGGCTGGCTGGGAGCAGTAGTGCACCATTTTTTTTTTCATCTCGGGCTGTGCAGGCCATTTCATCTATAGCGTTCTCAGTCTGCAGTGTATTATGCAGAGTTTAGGGAAAGAGCTGCTGCTGATATAGGGAAAGTGTTAGAGTAGGATCCTGTCTTCAAGAACCCCAGCGGTCCTTCTTAGGGCTACATCTGACCGTGTGCATTATAGTTGGGGCTGGCTGGGAGTTGTAGTGCATCCATTTTTTAATTACACATCTAGGCCTGTTCCCAGCCTTTCAGTAATAGTTTTCTCAGGCTGCAGTGCCGTACAACCAGCTCTCACCGTGAAACTGCACTCTAATGTTTCCTAGCCTACTGCAAATGACTTCATTTATACCATTCTGTGTCTGCAGTGCATAACACAGAGTGTAAGAACACAGCGACTTATATAGGGAAAGTTATATACACTATACAGTCCGGATCCTCCGTGCAAAAATCCCAAAGCTCTTTCTTTGGGCTACATCTGACCGTGTGCATTATACTTGTGGCCTGGGGGGAGTTGTAGTGCATCCATTTTTTTATTACGCATCTAGGCCTGTTCCCACCCTTTCAGTAATAGCGTTCTCAGCCTGCAGTGCCGTACAACCAGCTCTCACCATGAAACTGCACTCTAATATTTCCTAGCCTGCTGCGAACTACTTCATTTATACCGTTCTCAGTCTGCAGTGCATTATGTAGAGGTCTCACCGCTAAACAGTACTGTAATATCTCCTCGGCCACTGCAAAGTATTTCAGCTCAGCCGCTGTGCAGAGCGTCTCACAACACCCTTTCCTTGGTGGGGTTGAGATAGCCGCAGTTACCAGCACTATCCACTGGCTTTAGAGTCTTCTCCCCCTCCACACAGCCTCTTTTATCTACAAGTCTCTGCGAGCAGTAAATTACCCCTAGGTATCAGCGCAGACAGCGGGTTAATTTTTCCAAGTCACAGCATAGAGGCTCCGCGATCTACAAGTCTCTGTGTGCGGTGAATTAAGGCCCAGTTGTCAGTGCTGTACAGTGGGGTAATTTATTTGGGCCCTGCTCTATTCTTAATCCGCCATGATGAGGAGTAGGGGTAAGGGTTGAGGACGCGGACGTCCAAGTGAGGGTGTGGGCACAGGCCGAGTTCCTGGTCGCGGTGAATCACAGCCGGTTGCTGCGGGATTAGGAGAGAGGCAAGTTTCTCGGGTCCCCAGCTTTATATCACAATTTACGGGTCCACGTGGTAGACCTTTATTGCAAACAGAGCAGTGTGAGCAGGTCCTGTCGTGGATGGCAGAAAATGCGTCCAGCATTCCACTTCTACGCAGTCCACTACTCCCGGCCTAGGGACTGCAACTCTGTATCCTCTGGCTGCTGCTCCTCCTTTCTCCAAGCCTCCCCACTCCATGAAAATGACATATTCTGATGAGCAGGCAGACTCTCAGGAACTGTTCTCGGGTCCCTGCCATGAGTGGGAAAAAATGGTTCCTCTCTCACCTGAGGAGTTTGTCGTGACCGATGCCCAACCTTTGGAAAGTTCCCAGAGTCCAGGTGATGAGGCTGGGGACTTCTGGCAACTGTCTCAAGAGCTTTTTGTGGGTGAAGATGATGATGATACACAGTTGTCTGTCAGCGAGGTAGTAGTAGGGGCAGTAAGTCCGAGGGAGGAGCGTATAGAGGATTCAGAGGAAGATCAGCTGGACGATGAGGTGACTGACCCCACCTGGTTTGCTAGGCCTACTGAGGACAGGGCTTTAGAGGGGAGGCAAGTGCAGCAGCAAGACAGGTTGGAAGAGGCAGTGGAGTGACCAGGGGTAGAGGCAGGGCCAGAGCGAAGAATCCCCCAACTGTTTTCCAAAGCACCCCCTCGCGGCAAGCCTCCGTGCAGGACGACCGACGAACAGTGGTGTGCAACCTGTGTCGCACCAAGATCAGCCGGGGAGCCACCACTACCAGCCTCACCACCACCAGCATGCGCAGGCATATGATGGCCAAGCACCCCACAAGGTGGGACGAGGGCCATTCACCGCCTCCGGGTCATACCACTGCCTCTTCCCTTGTGCCCCAACCTGCCACACAGATCCAATCCCCCTCCCAGGACACAGGCACGAGCGCCTCCTGGCCTGCACCCACGCCCTCACCTCCACCGTCCTCCACTCCATCCAGCAATGTCTCTCAGCACAGTGTTCAGCTGTCGCTAACACAAGCATTGGAGCGAAAGCGCAAATACCCCACCACCCACCCGCACGCACATGGTTTAAACGTGCTCATTGCCAAATTAATCCGCCTGGAGATGCTGCCGTACAGGCTTGTGGAAACGGAGGCTTTCAAAAACATGATGGCGGTGGCGGTCCCGCGCTACTCGGTCCCCAGTCGCCACTATTTTTCCCAGTGTGCCATCCCCGCCCTACACCAGCACATCTCCCACAACATAAATCGTGCCCTCACCAACACGGTTACTGAGAAGGTCCACTTAACCATGGACACGTAGACAAGTACTGGCGGGCAGGGCTACTATATCTCCCTGTTGGCCCATTGGGTGAATTTGGTGGAGGCTGGGACCGCTCACGTCCTACCCACACCCAGAATAGCGGGTCCTGCCTTGGTGCTGGTATCTGCGGTGTTTTATGCCACCTCCTGCAAACCCTCCCCCTCCTCCTCCTCGGCCACCTTTACCTCTCAATTAAGAAGTGTGGGCACGTCGCCAGCAGTTGGTAGTGTGCGGCACGGCAGCACAGCGGTGGGCAAGCGTCAGCAAGCCGTGCTAAAATTAATCAGCTTAGGTGACAAGAGGCACACGGCCCCCGAGCTGTTGCAGGGTGTGACAGAGCTGACCGACCTCTAGCTTTCGCCACTGAGCCTCCAACCGGGCATGGTCGTGTGTGACAATGGCCGTAACCTGGTGGCAGCTCGGCAGCCTCACACACGTGTCATGCCTGGCCCACATCTTCAATCTGGTGGTTCAGCGGTTTCTGAAAAACCACCCCCACTTGTCTGACCTGCTTGGCAAGGTGCGTCGCGTCTGCGCACATTTCCGCAAGTCCACCACAGACACTGCCACCCTGAGGACCCTGCAACATCAATTTCAGCTGCCAGAGCACCGACTGATGGGCAACGTGCCCACACGCTGGAATTTTACGCTGCACATGTTGGCCAGGTTGTACGAGCGGCGTAGAGCAATAGTGGAATACCAGCTACAACATGGGCGGCTTTGTGGTAGTCAGCCTCCGTAATTCTTTACTGAGGAGTGGGCATGGATGGCAGATATCTGCCAGGTCCTCGGAAACTTTGAGGAGTCTATCCAGATGGTGAGCGGTGATGCGGCAATCATTAGCGTTACCATCCCGCTGCTTTGCCTGCTGAGAAGTTCGCTGCAAAGCATAAAGATCGACGCTTTGCGGTTGGAACAGGAATCGGGGAATGACAGTATGTCGCTTGATTGTCAGACCACCCTCATGTCTATTTCTCAGCGCGTTTTGGAGGATGAGGAGGAGGGGGAAGAGGAGGAGGGGGAAGAGACAGCTGGACACACTGCAGAGGGTACCCATGCTGCTTGCCTCTCATCTGTTCAGCGTGTATGGGCTGTAGAGTAGGAGGAGGATCCTGAAAGTCATCTTCCTAGTGAGAACAGCGATGTGTTGCATACTGGTACCCTGGCACACATGGCTGACTTCATGTTAGGCTGCCTTTCTCGTGACTCTCGCGTTAGACGCATTCTGGCCAACACGGATTACTGGGTGTATACCCTAAAGCGTACCCACCTGTCAACTGCCAGTGTCAACATGCTTACACTCATAAAGATGAACAAAGGCTGGATTTCCCCAGACTTCTCTTCTCCACCGGCGGAAAGCAGCGGAACCTAATGAGTCTTTTCGCTGCAACAGGAGAAAAAAGCATTCTCTATCACCAGAAAAAAAGGGGAATTAGCTTTGTCAATCACTCTCGGATATTATTACTCCTCCTCCTCCTCCTCCTCCTCCTCCTCCTAAAACAGCATGTCATCACGCTGAACTGTCAATTTTTCTGAGGCCCAAAAGGCTCTGTTTATAATTTTTTGTACAATTTTTCAAAGTTTCAAAAGTATTGATATTTTAACAGAAACCAATTGTTTTCACAGGGCTGCCTCCAAGCTCTGTTACAATTTAAGCAACAGCGAGCTGTTTCTTTAAAAAATGTTTATGGGTTTCACCTGCCCTCGCGGTTGAGCAATTTTTCAGGGGTGCACTTGTACTCTTGGTTCACCAATTTTTCTGGCCCTCGCCTATACTGTTATCTAACTAATTTTTCCGGCCTTCACCTACACTCAAGGTACAGCAACGTTTCAGGGGTTCGCCTATACTCTTGCTATAGAAATGTTACAGGGGTCTGCCAATACTTCTGCTACAGGAATGTTACTTGGGTCTGCCTATACTTTTGCTACAGGAATGTTACTGGGGTCCGCCTATGCTTTTACTACAGAAATGTTGCTGGGATCCGCCTATACTTTTACTACAGAAATGTTACTGGGGTCCGCCTATATTTCTGCTACAGGAATGTTACAGGGGTCTGCCTATACTTTTACTACAGAAATGTTACTGGGGTCTGCCTATACTTCTGCTACAGAAACGTTACTTGGGTCCGCCTATACTTTTACTACAGAAATGTTGCTGGGGTCCGCCTATAGTTCTGCTACAGGAATGTTACTGGGGTCCGCCTATACTTTTACTACAGAAATGTTACTGGGGTCTGCCTATATTTCTGCTACAGGAATGTTACTGGGGTCTGCCAATACTTCTGCTACAGGAATGTTACAGGGGTCTGCCTAAACTTCTGCTACAGGAATGTTACTTGGGTCCGCCTATACTTTTACTACAGAAATGTTACTGGGGTCCGCCTATACTTTTACTACAGAAATGTTGCTGGGATCCGCCTATACTTTTACTACAGAAATGTTACTGGGGTCTGCCTATACTTCTGCTACAGAAATGTTACTGGGGTCCGCCTATACTTTTACTACAGAAATGTTACTGGGGTCCGCCTATACTTTTACTACAGAAATGTTACTGGGATCCGCCTATACGTTTACTACAGAAATGTTACTGGGGTCTGCCTATACTTCTGCTACAGAAATGTTACTGGGGTCCGCCTATACTTTTACTTCAGAAATGTTACTGGGGTCTGCCTATATTTCTGCTACAATAATGTTACTGGGGTCTGCCTATACTTTTACTACAGAAATGTTACTGGGGTCTGCCTATACTTCTGCTACAGAAATGTTACTGGGGTCCGCCTATACTTTTACTACAGAAATGTTACTGGGGTCTGCCTATATTTCTGCTACAGGAATGTTACTGGGGTCTGCCAATACTTCTGCTACAGGAATGTTACAGGGGTCCGCCTAAACTTCTGCTACAGGAATGTTACTTGGGTCCGCCTATACTTTTACTACAGAAATGTTACTGGGATCCGCCTATACGTTTACTACAGAAATGTTACTGGGATCCGCCTATACGTTTACTACAGAAATGTTACTGGGGTCTGCCTATACTTCTGCTACAGAAATGTTACTAGGGTCCGCCTATACTTTTACTACAGAAATGTTACTGGGATCCGCCTATACGTTTACTACAGAAATGTTACTGGGGTCTGCCTATACTTCTGCTACAGAAATGTTACTGGGGTCCGCCTATACTTTTACTTCAGAAATGTTACTGGGGTCTGCCTATATTTCTGCTACAATAATGTTACTGGGGTCTGCCAATACTTCTGCTACAGGAATGTTACAGGGATCTGCCTAAACTTCTGCTACAGGAATGATACTGGAGTCCGCCTATACTTTTACTACAGGAATGTTACTGGGGTCTGCCTATACTTCTGCTACAGGAATGGTACTGGGGTCCGCCTAGACTTTTACTACAGAAATGTTACTGGGTTCTACCTATACTTCTGCTACAGAAATGTTACTTGTTACGGTATCCTACCCGATAATACGCCAGCCCGGGTTGCCCTAGAACTTACCCGCAACCCCTGTCCCTGCCTACTTGCCTCCACTCCTGGCTAACCCCAGGCGGGCAACTGGGCGGCGGTCCCTACACTCGCTAGGGACCGAGGAGGGACGCTGGCGTACCAAGATGGAACAGGGTAGGATAACGACAGGAAGGGCAGATGAATAAACCAACAGAAAATATAGCAGACCGAGGCAGATGGATAACCTGGCAGATAAAGCAAAGCTGAGACACAGGAGACTGTCAGAGGCACTGTGTGTGTGTATGCAATTTATTAGTCGAGCCTTGACCATTTTAAAATGTACCATAACTTCGAAGAGATTGTGTTCATAATTCATAGCCTGGGTTCCAGTTTACCTTTAAAGTTGGTGGTGGCAGCGTGTATATGAGCGGAATTGTGGAGTGCGAGAGTGCGTTAGACTGGATCAGGGGGTGATTTGTGCATTTGGTCTGCATGTGGCAGGACCCTGTAAAAGCTGGTTGCAAATCCACCTGCAGTCTGGCGACTCCACACTTGCTATCTCGTTAGAGTGATCGGACTCTGTCGTGACAAATCCACAGTTAGAGCGATCATCTCTCCCCTCCGTATCAGTGACACTTACATCAGCTCAATTACTTTTTACCAGAATAAATCTGCAATCCTCATCATCATCGGCTCATTCACGCTCGGGCAGCCTGTTTACACAGCACGATTTCTGTTGAGAATCGTTCAGTCCTTGGGCACATATGATTCAGCGTTTCACATTCCTATGAACAATCAGTGTTTAAACGCCATGATCAGTGCACGAGTCGGCATTGATTTTCATGCCAACCGGAACTGAATGAGCGACGAGAATCACGTTTAAACTGAACAATTAGTGTTCCGTTTTGTTTGAACGATTATCTGAATGCTAACAGTTCAGTATAAACGGAGCTATAGGTATTGGGTCTACAGATGAGGAAGCTCAGTTTAATGGTTGTGTTGCACTCCAGTGAAGCATAATTGGGAGAGGCCTGGACAGTTATGTGCCTTGCTGCTGCCCCCTGCAGGGGTGTACAGCCGATGTATGTGCTAGTGCATTATTCCGGGTAATGAAAATGACGTCGTTACTGTTGCTTAAAGACAGTGATTACGAGAGTTATGTCGTAGTGTTTAAGTAGACGAAGCCTCCTATGGAGCACCCTAATGTAAATACTGTTTTTCTTCAGTAATTTTTTAATAAAACTGTGCTGCCTCTGCCTTTGCCTGTCACCACCACGCCGTCACTTGCCGTCCACCTGCTTCATCAGGCTCCTGCTTCCTTTTATTTATTTCTTCTTCACGCATGGCTGAATGTCTAACTTCCATTAGCTAGATAGTCCTCCAAATATAACCAGGTCACCCCATAAACTTGTTCAAGTCTTTTCAAGTATCTGAGAAGAGCCATAGGTTGATCTTGGACATTGGCACATCTTTAACCCCTTAAGGATGTGGCCTATTTTGACCATAAGAACGCAACAATTTTTGAGGGATTTTCTTCTCCACATTTCAAAAGCCATAACTTTTTTTTACTCTTCCATCAACGCAGCTGTATGAGGGCTTGTTTTTTGCATAGCGAACTGTAGTTTTTAGTGGCACCATTTTTGAGTCTACATAACGTATTGTAAAACTTTTATTACATTTTTTGGGAGGACAGGGAGAAAAAAAAACACCAATTCTGTCATTTTTTTACAGTGTTAATCATGCAGCATTAATTAAATGATCAATTTTTTTTTCTGCGGATTGGTATGATTATGACAATACCACAATTTTTTTTTCACTTTTTTGCACAATAAACCCCTTTCTTGGATTTTCTCATCGCTGCATTAAAAGTCCCATAACTTTTTTATTTTTCCATGGATGGAGCTCCGTGAGGGCTTGTTTTTTTGTGTGATGAGCTGTAGTTTTTATTGGTACCATTTTGGGGTACATGCAGCTTTTTTGATCAGTTTTATTGCTTTTTTTTGGGAGGCAAAATTAACAAGAAAAGCATTCTACCTCAGTTTTTCAGATTTTTTAATCTATTTTTGCCATGCAGGATAAATTGTGTGTTCAATTTATTGTATAAAAAGTTAGGGCTTATTCAGATGGGCGTATAAGGGCTTATTCAGGTGGGTGTATTTCGGTCGGGTTTTCACGCCTGACCAATATACGCTGCCCCTCTCTGCAAGGGGAGGAGGCGGGATGGGACGGGAGGTAGTGAGGTACTGAGCTCCCGCCCCTCGCCACTGTTTGCAATGGGAGGGGACAGGGGCAGAACTTAGCTTCGCCCCCGTCCCACCCCTCCCATTGCAAACAGTGGCAAAGGGTGGAGAGGGGGCAGGAGCTCAGTGCACTAGCTCCCGTCCCGCCTCCTTTCCTTGCAGAGAGGGGCAGCGTATAACGGCTGGGCATGAAAACCCGACCGAAATACACCCACCTGAATAAGCCCTTAGGGATACAATGATACTGTGAGGGGTTAATTCAGGTTTATGCCTTTAAATAGAGAATGATAAGTGTATTTCACAGAATACTTATGTGTTTATAATTTGCGTCTTCTGCTAAAGGTTTAAGCTTATACGTGTAAGGGCTGACGCTTTAAAAATAGACTACAGAGACTCCATTTTGCCTCTTTGCTTGTCTGCTTTAATACATATATATATCTGTATGGTTTTCAACTTTCACCTAGAAATATGTTAGATCTCAGTCTGAATAACCTACCTGGAAATATTAATTGGAATATCACAAGGTTTCTGTCCTGTTCTCATCTTTAGATAATTGTTGTTGAAATTTACTAACAAGCTTATAGGAATGTACCTCCCGATTAACACCCACCTGAGGAGGACATACTGATAAGAGGCTGAGATGTTTTAAATCAATATATGTGCTTATTAATTTTAATTGTATCTGGCATAAAGCCACTCGCTTCGTAGAAATGTATAAAGATTGAATACATTGTACATTAAACAGGCATTTCTTTGGTTAGCACATACGGTGTGGTGTCCATTGATCTCCTCCGAGTATACTCGCATGTTCAACTGATTGGGAAGCAGACAGCATCAGCTGACGGGTCCCCTTGTGACCCCCCACAATACCAAATATGTTGGTATTTTAAAATGTTCTAATCTTTTTCATACAAAGAGGAGAAAGTGTGCAAAAAGGGTGTGTGTTGTGAATTTTCTTAAGTGTTTTTTTACACAACTTTTCTTATACATTTTTTATGTCCTTCTAAGGGACTTGAATCAGAAAAGCTCTGATCGCTATGATGATGCATTGCAGTACAGGTGAAGAACGGGATATCAAGCTTGTTTTCAGAAAGCATTTCTGAGTGCAATTAACATGCAAAACAAGAAACACAGTAAAATAGTAAAATAGTGCTACCAGTGCCATGTGGAAACACAGCCTTAGTTGTTGGAGCTGATTAGAGCCCTTTCATGCAGCCATATTGTGGGAAACATAGCCATACAGGGTACTGTTTTTCTACATTAATTATCCTTATGACACGGAACAGTCTGACAAATCCGTACATCCCAACCGTCCTGGATCTGGCAGTTTTGTTGTTTAGCTGGTATCCCACTATCCCAGGAGGTCTACTGAATGTCCTGGCCAGCTCCCGACCCTCTCCCTGTGCGTGGTCCACGATCCCCCTTCCCCGCCCCATATTATAGCAGACAGTTTAGACATGAAGACTGTGCCTAGTGCGGTCCTGTCGCTCTGTGCTGGCACTGCAGTGGCAATTAGTCGGATTCCTCCCTTACACTATAAGTCATACATTGCAGCATCACATTGCTGCCACAGTCCTCCTACACGGTCCGCTCATCTCTCTCTTAGAGAGATGTGTGCATTGCGAGACGCACAAATATGAACCTCATTCTTTTGAATAGGGTCATGCACATGAGCGATGCTTTCCTGCATGGCAACGTGACGCAGGAGACAAATCGCAGCATGTTCTACCTTTCTGCATTCCTTCGCTTCGCAGGACTCATTGTTTTCAATGGGACCGGCAGCAGCATCACAAGGTCTCCCATTGAAAGCAATGGGAGAAACTCCGCAATCCTCCTGCCTCGGTTGACAGCCGCGGCAGAGGATTGCTTCTTCCCAAAAGTGATACTAGGCTATTTAAACATGAAAACGTCTTGCATCCTCTGGAAATACACATGGTGAGGAGCACGATATCGGACCGGGATTCACGGCCTCATATCGCGCTCGCCAGTGTGAAGTTAGCCTTGCTCTGTTTCTTTTTTTATGTGGAGCACAGACTGCGATGATGCACTAACCCTGCCTGCTGTATGCTACATCTGAGCCACTTTGATTCTGCTCTGACTCCACTGCAGTCCCGAGCACTTTGCCATCCATGCAGGGAGTGTGGGTGTGTATGTACCTGAGTGTGTAGAATTCTGCATTTGTATGCATCTACGTGAAATGTATGGACGTGAAGGTATGCCTATGTGTCTTCAGGCCAGTGACATCATGTTTATAGCTCACATTGTCTGAGAGCAGCTTAGTTCTTTTCAAGTGAATGGAACTGAGCTGCAATACCGGGCACAGCCACAATACAATGTATGGCACTGTGCCTGGCATGGACTGAAGTGACATTGGCGCTCACCTGAGCATGTTTGTCTCTTAAATTACCTGATCGGATAGGTCAACAATAGTGTAATTCCCGAAAAACCCTTTAATTGCCGTATCAGGCATGTCACTTATTTTCGTTGTTTGACTCATTTAACAAATCCAAACAACGTAAATAGCAATACATGAGAACCCAGCCTAAGGCCCAATGCACATGGATGTATTTGCAGTGCAGAATCTGAGGCTGGCGTCCACCCCCGGATTCCGCAGCGAATACCATGCTATTTTACATGCTATCCAAAATCGCTTTTTCCTACCTACGAGTTGAAATCTATTGCGGCATTCTCTATTCTAGTGCAGGCCTCGCATGGACAGCTACTTTGAAGTCAATGGAAGCCGTCCGTCCCTGGCCCTTCCGCAGTGAGCACTGCAGAAGGGTTATGGGATCTGCGTCAGCGCGGGTAACCCTGTACTGCACATGCGCGACGGCCGGCGCATCCACAGCACAGAAGAAGAGAAGAAATGAGAGGTACACAGGGGTCACCGCCGGGGAACAGGATTGCATTCTGGTGTGGGATCCGGAATCCGACCTGGCCGTGTGCATGCGGTCTAAGGGTGAATGCACATGGGCGGAAATTCCGTGTCAAGATTTCCCGCCCGTGCACACTGCCATAGGATTGCATTGGCTTATGCAATCCTTTGCAGACAGCCGCGATTTGACTGTGTGAAAACTCACGCGGTAACAAAATTGCGGCATGTCCTATTTCTGTGCGAGCCTTGCGGAGGCCCCACAGAAACGTCACCACTGACGCGCCGGCTGTGCTCTGCGCATGTGCGGCTGTCCGCCAACTGGCACATTGGAGGGTAGAGAAAAGACGCCGGGGAAGGTGAGCCGTGGGTCACTGCAGGGGCACAGAATTCTTGGAGCGGGATCCGACCCGGCCGTCTGCATTCACCCTAACTTGGGCCCCCTAACACGGGCGGAAATTCCGCAGCGGGATTTCCCGCAGAATTTCCGCCCGTGCCCGCTGCCATAGGATTGCATACAATCCTATGCACACAGCCGCGATTTGTCCGCGTGAAAACCAACGCGGAAAACAAATCGTGGCATGTTCTATTTCTGTGCAGGTCTCAGAGAGGCCCGCACAGAAATGTCAGTAGAGACCCGCCGGCTCTGCTCTGCGCATGCGCTGGCTGGGCGGCTGCCGGCACATCACAGAGAAGAGGAGACTACGGGAGCCGGTGAGCCGCAGGTCTTTGCAGGGGCACGGGTCCGCATCCCGCTGCGAGAATTGAGGCAAACATAAGCTTATTTGTTGTACAGTGCGTATGTAGTAAGGTCTGTTTTATTACCATATCCATGTAGTAAGTTTGGTTCTGTTATTGTATCTATGTAGTAAGCTCATTTCTAGTACTGTATCTATGTTATAAGGTCAGTTGAGGTACCAAATTTATGTACTAAGTTCGGTTCTGTTACTGTGTCTATGTAGTAAGATTTACTTAGCTACTCAAATCAGCTATGTTACCTGTGATCACTAATATTTAGAGGTATATTGGGTATTATTGTATCTTGTCACCACTGCGAGTGTGGGTGTTGACAAGATACAGGCTGCTTGACAGCCTGGGCACGCCCCCAGTTGTTAATTGGCTGCAGGGCTGCCTGCCCCTGCTCCGGCTCTCAGGTCCTAGCAGTGACTTATAGCGGCTTCCCCTGCGGAAAGCGCTGGGTGACAGTGAGAAAGGGGGCAGGCGGGCCCGATTCCGTGCAGCTGCTCTCTGCTCCCAGGTGTGCTCCCAGTGCAGGAAGACCGTCAGGGAAGGCGCTGTCACGGCTGGATACGAAGCCGCGGCGGACACTGAGGGAGCGGTGGCGCGGCATCGGGCACTGTACACCACAGCGCTGGGTGAGAATGAGGAAGGGGGACAGAGATGCTGTGGGGAAGGCAGGAGGGGAGCGAAGGCACTGCTGTAAGACTGCCTGATGCCACTCCCTTACTGTTCGCCCCCACTCTCTGCTCCCACGTGTGCTGCCAGTGCAGGGATGCCACCAGGGAAGCCACTGTCGCCGCTGGATAAAGAGAAGAAGTCGCTGTGCCCCTGGGGAAGCCTCTGTTAGTCACTGAAAGGACCTAAGAGCCGGAGCGGGGGGAGGGGGGCAGTCCTGCAGCCAATTAAAAACTGTGGGCGTGGCCAGGTTATCAAGCGGCCTGTATCTTTTCAAGACCCACACTTCTGTTGGTGACAATATACAATAATACCGGTATATTGGTACTGTAAGGAGTTACTGAGGGGCACTATTATTGTGAGAGGATGCAAAGAGCAGAAGACAGCAAAAAAAAAGGATCCGGCATCCATAAAATCACATATTAAAATCTAAATAGAAAGGACATCCAATCGCGCAACCAACTGCCGCATTTCACGCTGTCTCAGCAGCTCTTAGGCTGTTTCACACTGGTGAGTGCGATATCAGGCCATGAAACTCAGCCCGATATTGTGCTTGCCAACATGCGATGTCCCCACGGATGCGAGCCATTTTTGTGTTAAAACCGCCTTTCCACTTTAAGGAAGTAGCGATCCTACAATCCGTGGCAGAAGATCGCAGAGTATTTCCCATTGTTTTCAATGGGTACACCCTGCATTACATTCACGTGCTCCTCGCACGCTTGGCAATGCTGTGCTTTCCCCATTGAAAACAATGGGTGATGCAAGGCGTTCCGAGGCAAAGATAGACAAAGCCTCAATTTATTTTCCCGCACTGCAGGAAGAAATTTGGATATGTGTTTGACCCCATTCAAAAGAATGGGGTTTATATTTGTGCAAGAATTGTCCATCTTGAAACGCACAAATCTTGTGCAATTTTCTTGGCCATGTGAAAATGGCCTTGGTCAAATTGTATGAACACGGCGCACCTGACTGTGTAAAACAGACAACCAACAAACAAGAAAGCATGTGACTGAGCAGAAAAAAGGGAGCCTTGGCAATTAACCTTTAGGCCGTCTTCACATGGGCGAGAAAATCATGCGAGATCTGATTTTTTTTCCCGCATTGCGGCACGTCCTATCCATGGGAGTGCTCTCACATCACATTTCCAATTGCTTTTAATGGGGCTGGTGGCAGCATCACGCCACGTGTTAGGTGCACGCGTTACAATGGGAGTAACTCTGCGATCCTCCACTGTAGCAAAATCGCATGTTGGTGAGCGCCGCATCAGCCAATCAGAGCCGTTGTTTCGATGAATGGCTGTTATTAGAGATCAGCGAGTATACTTGCTAAGGACAATTGCTCGATCGAGCATTGTCCTTAGCGAGTATCTCCCCGCTTGGCAGAGAAGGTTCGGCTACCGGCGCGGGTGACAGGTGAGTTGCGGCAGTCAGCAGGGGGGAGCGGGTGGGAGAGAGAGATCTCCCCTCCGTTCCTCCCCGCAGCTCCCCACCCGCCGCCGAATCTTTCCTCCCGAGCGGGCAGGTACTCGCTAAGGGCAATGCTCGCTCGAGCAATTGCCCTTAGCGAGTATACTCGCTTATCTCTAGCTGTGATTGGTTAATTGAAAAACGGCTCTGATTGGCTGATGCGGCGCTCGATGAACCAATCAGAGCAATCACTTGAGGGAAGCGGGGTATTCAAGCCTCGCTACGAGGAAGAAATGCTCTGTCAGCGTTCAGGAGTATACAGAAGCCTGCAGCAGCGCCGGAGACCAGAGCGAGGGACCCTGACGTTGCCTACTAGGTGAGTATTGCTTTTTTTTCTTCATGTAGTGTAGCTAGAGCTTATTTTCAGGGGAAGGCTTATATTTCAAACCCTTCCCTCTCCCCCCAAAACAAACACCAAAAAATTAAAAAACAGAGTGGGACTTATTTCCAGGGATACACGGTAATGTATTGTGTAATATGAATTGCCGGTGACACATAAAATAAATGTTTCTGAGATCTGCGGAACTGAACGCCAACATCTGGAATGTCCACATATAAATGACCCCAGATGTGTGAACTGGGCGGCTGATAGACCGATATGGTCAGAGAACAGACTAGCGCTACAGCGACAACGGAGGTACTGTTATTCTTGCCTAATCTACCCAGGCCACATGCCCGCAATGTCCTGGACTCACAGGGGATGCGCGTTTTAAGAGACATTGCAGAAGGTCAGGAAACAAAACTGGAGCGTAGATGCAGTACCTGCAGGTGATGGACTATCTTGGTTCAATAAAGTCCCCCGACCTACTGAGAATGGAACTTACACCTTTTGAAAGACTATGCGTGGCCCTGAGGCCCCCCCTCATGTGGTCTCTCTGCTGTACGGGTTGTTGATCGACTCTGAGAAAAGGGAGGTGCCGCTGAGATGGGAGACGGGATGGGAGTAGGCGCTCAGGAGAGGTATTTCCGGAGAGCTCTGGACTAAGTCCTACACCCTCCTACACAAATTGTCCATCTTGAGCAAAGTGCAGGAACGAAATGATAAAATAGTGACGCAATGGTACAGGACCCCGGACAAACTACACAGAATTTTCCCAACGACTCCTGGGGAGTGTTGGAGGTGCGGCTCAGAGACGGGAACTATTTATCATAATGGTGGAGCTGCTCACTAATCGCTCCACAATGGAGCAATGTTGCTAGGTTGTATGAAGTGGTGTGTAGGTCATCCCTGGTCCTCACGCCTGAGATAGCTCTACTGTCCATGTTTCCAGGTCCTATCTCTCAAGTTAAAAAGGGTTTCTTGAGACATTTTATAATGGCCATGCGTCACATTATCCCCCTACACTGGAAGCGCAGAGGAGAGTTAACAAGGGCCATGTGGACAGAGTCACTAAAATATATCAGGTACATGGAGGAGCTCAGGAGCTCCGACTCCACGGGAGACCGGGAGGCAGGCAACTTCTCCAACACCTGAACTGTGTAGATAGATTATAAGGGCTCCGCGGCTTTCGCTAGGTGGCTTGCTGACGGCTCAACATAGGAGTTCGCATTGTGTGCCTCCCTGATCTTGGGTCGGGGCCCTATTTCAACTTTAATAGGTGTAGGACCGGGACGAGAATTAATTCCTACCCTACTCCTCCCTCCTTCAGGTTTCAATTTAACCTCTTCTCCTGTCTCTTTCCTACTTTTCTCCATTTCTTCTTCCTCTCTTTGCTCGAAAGTTGTTTTTGTAATTTGTTATAAGAGTCCAGAGGTATGCTACAGGTGGGCCCATATAAATACATACGCTCCCGCTCCTAATTATACCCCTCTGACTCCCTGGGTGCGGGGTTTACCTCTTAAATTACCCATAGGGTCACACAGCCTAACACTAGAGGGGACGCCAGACGGCCTCCCGGAGAGATGGGGGCCCGCAGGTCGCATGGCTCACGCCCATGTTTATTATAATATGTTCCGCTACTTAATCTAGAATTTTATTGCTGAGTCTTCAAGGCTTTAACCAGTTAACGGTTCGCATCCAGGATCAGCATTCTCAATGCCCTAAATCTAATCCTTACTTTTATCCACCTATGGTTTGTTAATAGACTGTGACCTTCCACACGTTACTCATCAAGACAGCGCATATTTCTGTAACCTTGATAAACGAATTTTATTCATTTATTCACTTTTTGTACGGAATGTGATTTGTTAAAGAAAACCTCAATAAATACATTTTGAAAAAGAGAACAGACTGGCGATTATAGTCGGGGCTTTCTTTGTTATATTCCAGTGACCATTTCACAGAATAGATGTGAAAATGGGATCAGTATGCAAAACAGCTAAATATTTATAATCACATCATACCCACTCCCATGATAATGACCTATCAGCACATAATATGTTGTAATATACCTGAATGTCACACCTTCCTTTCAGTGACAATATTAGCTCTTTGCAGCCAAATAAAACCAGATGTCCTATGGTTCACATACTATGATGGTGTGTCTTTTATTAGCTTCTCTGAGCTCGGATTAACCATATCTGATATGCACCCCCAGTATATGGAACAGCACAGGTCTCATAGTGGGAGTTTATGTCCACACTTGCAAGCTGCCTCACAGACTGACCGTAGCTGATTGCAGTCTGTTGGTTCTACTGTGCAACATCATCCTCTCTGCCTCTGTCCGCTGCTCTCATGTAGCTTATTACAAGTGTGTGGGAAATAACGGTAGAGGTCCTCATCGATAGCAGCGGCTGCTGCAGGACCTGACATTACAGGATCATTTCCACCACTACTAATGGAAGCAAAGTAGCATTAGCATTAGCCCTAAGAGGTTACATCTGCTTCACACTTCTGGTCACATGATATGCGATCTGTCTGCTGGTGCTCCACTTGTTCATCGTTGCATCTGGTGGAGCACTCTGCACTCCAGCAGGTCAGAGGATTCACTTGGTGGGGTCATGGATTACTCTGGGAGTAATCTAAAATGTAATGATTCATTCATCTAAGACCAGTTTCACATAGCCGAGAAACTCGTGAGGAGCACGAATATGAACCCTATTCTTTTGAATAGGGTTGTACACATGAGCGATGCGTGCCCCATCTTTTCGTGTGCCTCAGAACGCGTGCATGCGAGTGCAATGCAAGGTTTCCCAATGAAAACAATAGGAACACTTGCTGATCCTCCGAAGCACCTGAAAGCCGCGCCAGAGGATCGCTACGTCACAGAACTGATGGGAGGAGTTTTTGCTAGAAAACACCTTGCATCGCCGTGAAAATGCACGCTGGCATCACCGAAGGGACAAAAGGTTTCAATAGCGACTTATGGAATACCCTGTGAACCCTCCATGTGGGTGGCAGCCCCAGCTCGTAGGCGAGAGGGTTCACCACACGCGTGATGGCAAACGGCCCTACGTAACGTGGCGCCAGCTTCAAGGACGGAACCCGCAATTTGAGATTTTTAGAAGACAGGTATACCTTCTGTCCCACCCTGTAAGGTTCAGACACAGACAGACTCTTCCCACTACGCAACTGCATACGGGCCCCCGCTGCCTCCAAGTTCCTCTGTACCTCTTTCCATACCCCCTGAAGCGTATCTGTGGCGACATCATCTTGAGGGTGCTAGACACCCAATTACCGTATATACTGATCACAAGAATCTGGTATATCTCGCCAATGCTAAAAGACTCACAGCTCGTCAAGCCAGGTGGGCGCTGTTCTTCGCCAGGTTTAATTTCGTCGTGACATATATCCCAGGAGAGAAGAACGTGAAGGCGGACGCCCTGTCACGGAGTTTCGGGGTACCGGATAGTGAGACCATGACTCCCGAGAATATCTTAGCCCCCGGCGTGGTGGTGGCAGTTGTGGAGTCTAACTTCGTCCCTCAACTACAGGATGCTCAGCAGGACGCTCCTTCGGGGGTGCCGGAGGGCAGATGGTTTGTGCCTGAGACCCTACGCCCTAGAGTCATGGATGAGTCTCACTCGTCGGTTCTCGCCGGGCATCCAGGGTTCCAGGGGACCCTGGAGCTTTGTTCCAGACACTTCTGGTGGCCAGTTATTATGTTACGGCACTCTGCCCCCCAGAGCGCCAGGTGGGGTGCCCTGATCTTCCCGCACCCCACTGTCCCTGCCTAATTGCCTCGGTCCTGGCTAACCCCAGGCGGACAACTGGGCGGCGGTCCCTGCGCTGGCTAGGGACCTGGCGACTACCAAGATGGAACTACTAACAGGGGACAGAGTGCCGACAGAAGAGGCAGGTGGAACAAACCAACAAAACTTACAAGCAGAGTAAGTCTGGAGATGGAGCTCACAGGTAAACAGACAGGCTACTGACGAGCAACTAGCACATACTGGGACAGACCTGACTAGAGGCTAGCAGAACCAATAACTGGCAGTGAGCTCAGGTCACTGCCAGCCTTTTAACTAAAAGCCTCCGCCCAGGGGCGGAGAGTGGGAGGAGCCGACTCTCCCACTGTTGCATAAGGAAGGTGGAGGAGAGCGGGCGGCACCCTACGGGCGGACACGCCCACGCCGCTGCACGCTGGCTGCTCCACGCCGCTGCACGCTGGCTGCTCCACGCCGCCGGGAGAGCCCCGACAGCAGAGCTCTGGGACGCCGGAGCCGACATCGGAGCGCCGCGCGCCGGCCGTGGGAACCAGCGCCGCCCTGCATGGTAACAAGCGCCATCTTATAGCACTGCTGGTATCTGCGCCAGCTCAGCGCCATCTTATAGCACTGCTGGTATCTGCGCCAGCTCAGCGCCATCTTATAGCACTGCTGGTATCTGCGCCAGCTCAGCGCCATCTTATAGCACTGCTGGTATCTGCGCCAGCTCAGCACCATCTTATAGCACTGCTGCTATCCGCGCCAGCTCAGCGCCATCTTATAGCACTGCTTGTATCCGCGCCAGCTCAGGGCCATCTTATAGCACTGCTTGTATCCGCGCCAGCTCAGCGCCATCTTATAGCACTGTTGCTATCCGCGCCAGCTCAGCACCATCTTATAGCACTGCTTGTATCCGCGCCAGCTCAGCGCCATCTTATAGCACTGCTTGTATCCGCGCCAGCCCAGCGCCATCTTATAGCACTGCTTGTATCCGCACCAGCCCAGCGCCATCTTATAGCACTGCTGCTATCCGCGCCAGCTCAGCGCCATCTTATAGCACTGCTGGTATCCGTGCCAGCTCAGCGCCATCTTATAGCACTGCTGGTATCCGTGCCAGCTCAGCGCCATCTTATAGCACTGCTGGTATCCGTGCCAGCTCAGCGCCATCTTATAGCACTGCTGGTATCTGCGCCAGCTCAGGGCCATCTTATAGTACTGCTGCTATCCGCGCCAGCTCAGCACCATCTTATAGCACTGTTTGTATCCGCGCCAGCTCAGCGCCATCTTATAGCACTGTTTGTATCCGCGCCAGCTCAGCGCCATCTTATAGCACTGTTTGTATCCGCGCCAGCTCAGCACCATCTTATAGCACTGTTTGTATCCGCGCCAGCTCAGCACCATCTTATAGCACTGTTTGTATCCGCGCCAGCTCAGCACCATCTTATAGCACTGTTTGTATCCGCGCCAGCTCAGCGCCATCTTATAGCACTGCTGGTATCTGCGCCATCTTATCGCACTGCTGGGAAAAAAGTGACTGATCTCTGGGGATGTAAAAAGGAAAAAAATTATATGAAAAAGGTTTTCATTATCAAAACTAGTAAAATACAACAAAATCATTCTAGAAATGTGCCCTAGCCGTAATTATACCGACCATCGGGATCAACTGGTTACAAAGCGACGGCAGAAGTTTTGAACAGAACAAAAATAAAGAATTATAAAAAAATTCTAGTGCTCTTTTTCCTTACGTTCACTTTTTGCATTCTCGGAGTTCAAATCTTGCCTGATGAAGGGCGATCGCAGATGAAACGATGACCACTAATAAGAACTTGTACCCAGCGGTGATAGTTTGTAGATTCAATAACGTTTTCATGCAGCTGTATACTTCTGTACGCTTCTCTTTTTGTGTTCTGAGCTCTATTGTATGGATAGTGCTCAGCCGAAGAGGCGCATGCGCCCATATGCCACCGATGGGCGGTGCTGCCAATCACACGGCTTTGTAACTTCTCTGTCTTCAACCGACTTTGCATCAACGGTCTTCTTGAACGTTTGTACAGGAGGCTTTCCATGTCTTTCAACTGTTTATCCCAATCACGAATGTTCTTTTCACGCGGGGGGTCTTCATTATAAACAACAGTACTCGCATCACACGAGTCACAGATTATAATTGTACTTACGATTGAATAGTCGCCAGCTTGAGTACTCTTATCGCCATGGATACACACTCCTACGAACCTTAAGATGGAAAACTTGGGAGACTGTCTATCAATTGGCACATATTTGAAACCCCAACATGACTTCTGGGTCACACTGCAAAGTAGCTGACAACGGGCACGCCCTAATATCAAGGTAACGTAGTAACATAGAAGGAATTATGCTGACATTATGTAGACGTTTAACCAAGAATAAACCATTTGAAAGCGCAGTTCCTCCCAAAGTGCTGTACATTATCACATGATCCCCCCATGGTGGAGGCGAGTCGGGCGGGCTGAGGGTTGTGGGACTGCATGTTCTGGGAGGGACAGTGACGATATTGGACCACGCTTGTTGAGGGGGAAATCCTGCTGGATTCACAGACTGAACCGTCTCACATTGTTACCGATAGAGGTTTGTCAGTTTTAAAGTGATAAGGTTTTCCCAGGGTCACAGCAGGTCAGAGGGGTGTGGCCAGGGGCGGGGCTTATCACAATGGATGATTTTACCTCTGTCGTTATAAAAAGTACAGCAGCGCTTCCAAATGAGACGGAGCGAATGCTACAGTATTTCTGCATCCAAAAAAGTCAAAATACGGATCATTGATGCGTATCTGCAGCCGATTTCAATACTATGCGGCGCTCCCACTCGCCTCCTCCGTAGGCTTCCGCTATCCGGGCTCCCTGGATTCAGGTTCCGAGCGGCCTGTAGTGGCCTCACCTGATCAGCATCATCTGACTAGGATGCAGGGAACCGAGAGCGGGAAGCCTACAGAGGAGGCGAGGGGGAGCGCCGAGAGCGGGAAGCCTACAGAGGAGGCGAGGGGGAGCGCCGAGAGCGGGAAGCCTACAGAGGAGGCGAGGGGGAGCGCCGAGTGCGGGAAGCCTACAGAGGAGGCGAGGGGGAGCGCCGAGTGCGGGAAGCCTACAGAGGAGGCGAGGGGGAGCGCCGAGTGCGGGAAGCCTACAGAGGAGGCGAGGGGGAGCGCCGAGTGCGGGAAGCCTACAGAGGAGGCGAGGGGGAGCGCCGAGAGCGGGAAGCCTACAGAGGAGGCGAGGGGGAGCGCCGAGAGCGGGAAGCCTACAGAGGAGGCGAGGGGGAGCGCCGAGTGCGGGAAGCCTACAGAGGAGGCGAGGGGGAGCGCCGAGTGCGGGAAGCCTACAGAGGAGGCGAGGGGGAGCGCCGAGTGCGGGAAGCCTACAGAGGAGGCGAGGGGGAGCGCCGAGTGCGGGAAGCCTACAGAGGAGGCGAGGGGGAGCGCCGAGTGCGGGAAGCCTACAGAGGAGGCGAGGGGGAGCGCCGAGTGCGGGAAGCCTACAGAGGAGGCGAGGGGGAGCGCCGAGAGCGGGAAGCCTACAGAGGAGGCGAGGGGGAGCGCCGAGAGCGGGAAGCCTACAGAGGAGGCGAGGGGGAGCGCCGAGAGCGGGAAGCCTACAGAGGAGGCGAGGGGGAGCGCCGAGAGCGGGAAGCCTACAGAGGAGGCGAGGGGGAGCGCCGAGAGCGGGAAGCCTACAGAGGAGGCGAGGGGGAGCGCCGAGTGCGGGAAGCCTACAGAGGAGGCGAGGGGGAGCGCCGAGTGCGGGAAGCCTACAGAGGAGGCGAGGGGGAGCGCCGAGTGCGGGAAGCCTACAGAGGAGGCGAGGGGGAGCGCCGAGTGCGGGAAGCCTACAGAGGAGGCGAGGGGGAGCGCCGAGTGCGGGAAGCCTACAGAGGAGGCGAGGGGGAGCGCCGAGTGCGGGAAGCCTACAGAGGAGGCGAGGGGGAGCGCCGAGTGCGGGAAGCCTACAGAGGAGGCGAGGGGGAGCGCCGAGAGCGGGAAGCCTACAGAGGAGGCGAGGGGGAGCGCCGAGAGCGGGAAGCCTACAGAGGAGGCGAGGGGGAGCGCCGAGAGCGGGAAGCCTACAGAGGAGGCGAGGGGGATCCCTGCATTGTATACACAGCTGATTTCCATTCAAAATCTGCACCAATGATACAGATTCTGAATGTATTTTTTAGATATGGAATTTGTTGCGGAAATTTCCACTGTGGACATTCTGCAGCATTTCCACCACATGTAAACATCTATCTCAGCTTGAGGTACGCTGCCGCATGCAGAGTGGTCTCCGTAATAGTGCTCCCCTATACCAGCCCCAGCAATAATAGAGAGCCCCACAGTAGCCACAACAATAGTGAGCCCGCACAGTAGCCCCAGTAGTAATGTGACCTCCCACAGTAGTAATAGTGCCCCCATATACTTATCTCTTCCTATTCACAGCGTGGCTGCTGCTGGAAGTGTGCACACCCCGCAGCAGCGCCTTCTCCCTTCTCCTCTCTTGCAGAACAAAGAGGAGAGGTGAGGAAGGGACGAAGATCCCTGATGCACACACTGCCATCAGTGTGTGCATCCGATCCGCAGTACTGCAAAGTGATTACCGTGGGGAAGCTGCAGCACCCCCACTGGTAATCACTATACTGGTGACAAGCCATCCTGAAAGCAGGACAATTGGCTGTTCTGCTGGGGTCTTGATGGAAAACGGAGACAGGGTCCCAAAGTGGGACTGTCCTGCTTAAATCGGAACGTCTGGTCACCTTAGTCAGGTTTTATCTTTCTTAAAGAGGTTTTCCAACTATCTAAAATTGCTTCACAGTCAGGACACGTGACTGCTGCAGCCAATCTCGGCCTATAGAAGATCACTGATGTGGCCATTGATTAGCTGCAGCAGCCACATGTCTTGGTCAGCTAAAACCAGGAAGTACAAAGTGTATGCATACAAGAGCAGGCATATATTCGCTCCCGAGAGCGTGCCGCGATTGCGCCAGTATGTGCTTTCACGAACGTAGCAGTGCTACTTACTGTACATTTTTGCGCTGCCGGGACCATTCACATCGGCGCAGGACACGGCCGCGCTGTGATTTGAACAGCTGTGCAGCATATTATCGAGCACCACAAAATTGCGCCGTTCATTGCACGACTGTGTAGATGGGGCGCACATCTGCAGACCCCCATAGACTCCTATGATAATTTGGGTGTGCACAAAAATAGAGCAGGTTGCGTATTTTTTCACACATGCAAAATTTGAATGCAAAAATGCAGAATATGCAGAAGCCGTGAAACTAGAAGAGCGCGATCACATAACGCTCATCCTACGGGGCGGACTCTGGCAATGGGGACATTTGTTTTCCTGTAAACGATGGAGCCGTGTGCCGGCAGGGCTGCGTTAGTTATAGGAGGTCTGGACATGCTTGACGAGAGAACCATGCTAGGAAGCCATCATATACAAGATAGAACTGTTCAGGATAAAGGGCAGGATAAAGGGCAGGATAAAGGGCAGGCAGAGGCAAAACTAAAAGGAACATTTATTAAAATGTGAAACATATCTGTTGTAAGAACGCAACGCCAAAGACCTTCCGAAATCATAACGGTTTGTATACATCATTTCAAATCCATGAAGCGTATATCCATAATGAGCAGGACACACTTAGGCAACGGGCGCGGGGCGGGGGAGAGCACAGTCAGGGTCTGTCTTTCGGTATCCACTCCGGTGATGACGATGAAGCCAGCAACATTTTTTTCCTCCAAGCCCTCATCTGCTGTGCCACCATCTATGGGCACCACACTCAAGAGATGATGTGCCATGTCTCTGCCTGGCGTAACGGGCACCAGCTTCAGCTGGTTGTCTTCTTGTGACATTCCCAATGGGAGACAGGAATCAGGAATAGATGGGGCCCCAACTTTATAGACTTTCACCTCAGAGAACTTGACCTCAAAGGCATGAGGATAAAGCGACCCACGTGGGCCGTAGAAATACTCCCGCACCCGCAGATCCCTGGCTTCCCTTCGACACTCCTTGGAGCGCTCGGAAGCCCCGCCAGACTTTGGAAGAAGTAGTGTGTGAACAAAATGGGGGAGGTCCCTCCGCAGGTCGTTGTACAGGCGCTCCTGGTCCAAGACTATGACAACATCCACTTCAAAGGCCGAGGCTGCATGTATCAACGCCTGATAACCAGATCCTTTCACCCACCCGCAGGTGTTTATAAGACAGCCGCTAACCGATGCTCGACGGTTGGCTTCACATCGGAGGTTGAACACGTGAGCCAGACGGGACGTCAGCTGAGGGCGAAGTCAGAGAGGTTAGAATGCACAAAGAAACCAACCACATGGTAATTCCTCAATACAACTGTAAATGGGTATTAATAACCATTATGGACTACAGAGAAATATACAAATTCACCGCTCGAGATTTCGCATGGCCGAATCGCGGCCGTCTGCCTAGGATTGCGTTTTCTAACACAATCCTATGGCAGCTTCCACGGGCGGAAATTTTGCGCAAAATACCACTTCGGAATTTTGGCACGTCTGCAGGCGGCCTTTGGTGAACATTCACAGTGCAAAAAGTATGCAGGTTTTGGTGCAAATCCACATAAACACAACATGTGGACGTATCCAACACTGGAGAATGCCTACTGCCAGGAGGCCCTTCATCCCTACTGCTGAGCCGAGGAGTTAAAAGGCACCTCATCTGAGCTCCCGACAGGGACGGGGCCTTAGGCAGAAGTTGTAACTAACGCTGCACAAATGCAAAGGTGCCAGAACTAAAACTTGGTGCAAAACTAGAGTAAACTGCCAGGTTTGGTACAAGTTCAAAGGGCAGCTGCCCTCAGCGTGTACCGGTAGACCTGTGCCGGACATCTCTCCCTAGACACAGCCATTTCACTAGTCACACAAGAGGTCACTAGAACGCCCTCTAGTGGCTCCCCGAACGGCTCACCTGGATTTGACTGCTCATCATTACTACCTGATGGGCTGACTATACTTTATAGACCTCAGAACACATTTCTTTGTGTCGGA
Source organism: Eleutherodactylus coqui (assembly GCF_035609145.1). Classification (NCBI taxonomy): domain Eukaryota; kingdom Metazoa; phylum Chordata; class Amphibia; order Anura; family Eleutherodactylidae; genus Eleutherodactylus; species Eleutherodactylus coqui. The sequence goes on from NC_089849.1 coordinate 122,375,294, forward strand.
CCTTCTGTCTTTGACCGCTCTTGTGACTTCTAACCTTTATGGGGGTCACTACTCCTTGCGGATGGCCTGTACCTCACATGATGTTCTCAGAAACTCCTATCACATTACTGCTGATGATTAGCGGCTCCTGTCACAGTTAGGGCCCTTTCACACGGGCATCAGCGTTTTCACGTTCTCCCGATGACACTGTTAAAACGCGTGAACGGGCGCACAAAGCTAACATTTGTGCGCCCATTCAGATGGCCGGGCGTATATACTTTGAGCCTGCAATGCCGCCGGGCGGGTGAGATTTAGCTCTGCTGTCTCCCTCTTGCCAGCTCTCAGCAAAGGGAGGATGGAGGACGGGGCGGGAGCTAGTGTGCCAAGGTCCCGCCCCATGTCAGCAGCCAGCAACTGGAACTTAGCAACTAGCTCCACCCCCTCCCGTTTCAAACAGCTGGCAAGGGCCGGAGAAAAGGAAAGGGTGTTTAACAGTCGCGCTGCTAAACTCCCTCCCGCCTCGCTTCTCCGGCAGCTGTCATTGGCTCCCATAGGAGTCTATGCAGCAGCCGCCACCATATTCCAGGCGCAAAGATAGTTCCAGGATGATCATTCCTGACCGGCGTGAAAGTGCTTTTATGCCAGGGGATTACAGCCCTCTGATCTGATGCATTGGGATCCAATTCATCAAATGGCAGCATATAGCAGCCGGCCGTGAAAAGGGCGGCCAATATACGCTCATGTGAATAAAGCCTTTAATGAAGCCTGTTCATCCTCCTGACTATACTTATAGTCTGCGGCTTATTCATGGTGCCGAGCGAATCAGCTGACATCGTCTGAGCGTTCATTTGTGCAAAGTTAAGAAACAAAAAAATTTATATATATATATATATTTTTTAACAGTTGTTCAGTCATTCATGTCGCTGTACCGATGAATGACAATGACTGAATGATCGTGTTTAAAAGGGTTGTCCCGCGCCGAAACAGGGTTTGTTTTTTTTTCAATAGCCCCCCCGTTCGGCGCGAGACAAACCCAATGCATGTGTTAAAAAAAAACAAAAACGGATAGTACTTACCCGAATCCCCGCGCTGTGGTGACTTCTTCCTTACCTTAGCAAGATGGCCGCCGGGATCTTCACCCACGATGCACCGCGGGTCTTCTCCCATGGTGCACCGTGGGCTCTGTGCGGTCCATTGCCGATTCCAGCCTCCTGATTGGCTGGAATCGGCACACGTGACGGGGCGGAGCTACGAGGACCAGCTCTCCGGCACGAGCGGCCCCATTCACCAGTGAGAAGACCGGACTGCGCAAGCGCGTCTAATCGGGCGATTAGACGCTGAAATTAGACGGCACCATGGAGACGAGGACGCTAGCAACGGAACAGGTAAGTGAATAACTTCTGTATGGCTCATAATTAATGCACGATGTACATTACAAAGTGCATTAATATGGCCATACAGAAGTGTATAGACCCTGGTACGTCATGCCATTAAAGTGTCGCCGCGGTGACAATCGCGGCGACACAGCAGTGATGTCTGCTGACATAGTCAGCAGACAAGTGCTGCGTCCGGGCTGGGGACCAATCAGAGCGGTCCCTCCCCCACGATCGCTGTGATTGGTTAGGGAGTTTTTCCCTGACCAATCACAGCGCCGCAGCGGACTTCGCGCTGTTTACAGTAGGGGCTCCATGTGCAAGCATCCCGTGCTTGTAGATAGAGCACCTACTGTGATAAAAAAGAGCGATTAGTGTGTAGATTAGGCAGGGAGTGAGTGTAGTGTAGTGTAGTGGAGTGGAGTGGAGTGGAGTGGAGTGTAGTGTAGTGTAGCAGAGTGGAGTTAGTGATCAGTGTAGTGAAGAGGAGTTAGTCATCAGTGTGGTGTAGTGTAGTGGAGTGTAGTGTAGTGGAGTGGAGTGTAGTGTAGCAGAGTGGAGTTAGTGATCAGTGTAGTGGAGAGGAGTTAGTCATCAGTGTGGTGTAGTGGAGTGAGTGTTAGTGATCAGTGTGGTGTAGTGTAGTGTAGTGAGTGTAGTGAGTGATTGATCAGGCAGTGTAGTGTAGTGAGTGATTGATCAGGCAGTGTAGTGTAGCAGAGTGGAGTGAGTGATCAGAAGTGTAGTGTAGTGAGTGAGGGATCTGTAGTGTGTGATCAGAAGTGTAGTGAGTGAGCTGTAGCGTGCGATCAGCAGTGTAGTGTAGCGCAGCGTGTAGTCAGTGTATCCCTTGGTGTAAAAAAAATAAAAAATAAAAATAAAGTTCCTGTTGTTCCCATTTCGTTACCTGTCCCGTCAACCGTTATTAGTTAGTGTAGCGTGTCGTTAGTCCGTCTAGTGTGTAGCGTGTCGTTAGTCCGTGTTGTGTCAGTGTATTCGTCTGTGTAAAAAAATAAAAAAATAAAAAAAAAAACACTTACGTGAATACACCACATAAGTTTCCGCGTTCTTTCCGACCCCCGTCCCGTGGTCACCCCATCCCGCAGTGTCCCATCTAATAAAACTTTTTCCCCGTGTGCCCCATTTTATATAAATATGGCCCGCAGGAGGTACACTTCAGAGGAACTGTATGCAATCATTGCATCAGACTCGGACTCAGGTAGTGGTGATGACGACCCCACTTTTTTGGCATTCTCCGACTCCTCTTCCTCATCCTCATCCAGCGAGTCTGAGCTCCCTGCACCCCCGAGAAGGCGTCCAAGGACCGCCACTGACCCCAATGCATCAGATGCTCACTGGAGTACCCCGGAAGATTACAGACCCCAGATCCCTGATTTTATTGGGAACCCAGGGATTCAATTTGACACGGAAGGGCTCAGAGGGAAGGACTTCTTCAAGTTTTTTTTTTCTGAAGAGTTCATTGCCCACATTGTTACCCAGACGAATTTGTACGCCCAGAATTTTATAGAAGAAAATCCCACCTCCAGCTATGCCAGACCCGATAAGTGGACCCCTGTGGATGCACCAGAGATAAAAAAATGTTGGGGGCTTATACTAACCATGGGGCTAATAAAGAAGCCAACAATCAGGGCGTACTGGTCTACCGATATTTTGTACCACACCCCAATGTTCCGCATGGCGATGTCGAGGACGCGCTTTGAGTGTATTTTAAAATTTCTGCACTACAATGACAACCAGCTGTGCCCCCCCCCCAGCGATCACCCCAATTACGATCGGTTGTATAAGATCAGGCCCGTAATAGACCATTTTAACGCCAAGTTTGCCCAGGCGTATGCCCCACAGATAAACATTGCAGTAGACGAGTCCCTGGTACACTTCAAGGGGAGGCTAAAATTCCGCCAGTACCTGCCCAGTAAGCGGGCACGGTATGGTGTGAAGTTGTACAAGCTGTGCGAAAGTACATCAGGGTACACCCACAAGTTTCGTATTTATGAGGGGAAGGACACTAAAATTGAGCCCCCAGAATGCCCCCCCGTGCTGGGAGTAACAGGGAAAATAGTGTGGGAACTGGTGCACCCACTATTAGACCAGGGTTACCATCTGTACCTGGATAACTTTTATACCAGTGTCCCCCTGTTTCAGTGCCTCGCTTCCAGAGGAACAGTGGCATGTGGCACTGTTCGGAAAAATCAAAAAAGCCTCCCTAAGACGCTGCTTGGGCAACTGCTCAGAAGGGGTGAGAGCCGGGCCCAATGCAGCGACAATGTATTGTGCGTTAAATATAAGGACAAGAGGGATGTCCTTATGTTGACGACAATACACGGCCACAGCAGTACCCCCTGCCCAGTACGAGGTACCAGTGCAGAGACCCCCAAACCAGACTGCGTCCTCGACTATAATAAGTACATGGGAGGGGTCGATCTATCAGACCGGGTACTGGAGCCCTATAGAGCCATGCGGAAAACACGGGTGTGGTACAAAAAACTGGCCGTGCACCTCGAACAGATGGCACTGTATAATGCCTACGTGCTGTTCCGAGGTGCAGGCCACAGGGGGACATTCCTTGAATTTCAAGAGGAAGTTATCAAGGACCTAATATTTGGGGACCAGGAGGTGGGGGAGAGGCCCAGTACTTCTGGAAGCGAGGCCACAAGAATTGTACCAGGGCAGCATTTTCTCAGTGAAATTCCCTCCACTGCGACGAAGGGAAGGACCCAAAAGAGGTGCAGAGTGTGCTACAAACAGGGGATAAGAAAAGACACCAGATACCAGTGTGAAACGTGCCCCACACAACCCGGCCTCTGTATAAATGAGTGTTTTAAGATCTACCACACGTCCCTGAAATTTTAATTTTTTTATTGCCCTGACGTTTTACCCTGATGTACTTCGCACAGCTTGTACATAAAGCCACATGCTAAGTCCTTCCCTTCTGAGCCCTGCGCCCTAAAAACAGTTTAGATTCACATATGGGGCATTTCCCTGTTGGGTAACATCATGGATTACGTTTTCTCCTTCTGCCCCTGGTAAAAAATAAAAATCTGGGCCTAAACTGAGCATTATTGGAAAAATGTGAATTTTTCGTTCTCAACTCAAATTGTTAAAAAAAATTCCTCAAATACCTGTGGGTTCAAACCGCTCACTACACCCCTTAAAAAATTCCCTGAGGGGTGTAGTTTCCAAAATGGGGTCAGTTGTTGGGGGTCTCAAATGCACTGGTACCTCAGGGGCTGCAAACACTACACGGTGTCTGAAAATTATTCCAGCAAAATCTGCATTCAAAAAAAGCGCTCCTTTCTTTCTGAGCCCTGCCATGTGCCCAAACAACAGTTTACATCCACATATGGGGCATTTCCGTGTTCGAAAGCAACTGGGTAACGCATCATGGGTTACGTTTTTTCCTTCTGCCACTGGTAAAAAATATAAATCTGGGCCTAAGGCTGAACATTATGTGAAAAATGTGATTTTTTTGTATTGAACTCAAACTGTTAAAAAAATTCCTCAAATACCTGTGGGTTCAAACCGCTCACTACACCCCTTAAAAAATTCCCCGAGGGGTCTAGTTTCCAAAATGGGGTCAGTTGTTGGGGGTTTCAAATGCACTGGTACCTCAGGGGCTGCAAACACTACATGGGGTCTGAAAATTATTCCAGCAAAATCTGCATTCAAAAAGCCAAGAAGCGCTCCTATCCTTCTGAGTCCTGCCATGTGCCCATACAACAGGCTACGTCCACATATGGGGCATTTCCGTGTTCGAGAGCAACTGGGTAACGCATCATGGGGTACGTTTTTCCTTCTGCCACTGGTGAAAAATGAAAATCTGGGCCTAAAGCTAAACATTATGTGAAAAATGTGATTTTTTTGTATTGAACTCAAACTGTTAAAAAAATTCCTCAAACATCTGTGGGTTCAAACCGCTCACTACACCCCTTAAAAAATTCCCTGAGGGGTGTAGTTTCCAAAATGGGGTCAGTTATTGGGGGTTTCAAATGTACTGCTACCTCAGGGGCACTGCAAACACTACATGGGGTCTGAAAATTATTCCTGCCAAATCTGCATTCAAAAAGACAAGAAGCGCTCCTTTCCTTCTGAGACCTACCATGTGCCCATACAACAGGCTACGTCCACATATGGGGCATTTCTAAAAACTGCGGAATCTGGGTAATACATTCCAAGTTTTGTTTCTTTTGCTAACTCCTACTGTTTTATATAAAAAAAAGGTTTTATATTGAAAATCAGTAGAAAAAAGGAACTGTTCTAATTTTTGATGCACTTTCCTTTAATTCCTGTAAAACATCTAAAGGGTTAATAAACTTTCTAAATGCCATTTTGAATACTTTGAAGGGTGCCGATTTTAAAATGGGGCAATTCATGGGGGATTCTGATATACAGGCTCGGCAAAACTATGTCTGAACTGCATTGGTCCTTAAAAAATTTAGATTTTGAAATTTGCTAGTAAATGTGAAAAATTACTGCTAAATTTATATACTTTGTGGAGTCTGCAAAAAGTAAAATAACACTTAAAAAATGATTGCTGTGTAAAGTAGGCCTATGGGAAATGTTAATTAATAACTATGTTGTGGTGTTTGACTTTCTATCTTACAAAGAAAACAATTCAAAGTTTGAAAATTGTGAATTTTTCCAAATTTTCAGTTAATTTGGATTTTTTTTCCTAATAAAGGACAAAATTTATTGATGAAATTTTTACACTAACATAAAGTACAATATGTCACGAAAAAACAGTCTCAGAATCAGCTTCATAAGGAAAAGCATTCAAAAGTTATTAGCACAGAAAGTGACAGATGTCAGATTTGAAAAATAAGGCTTGGTCCTTAAGCTCAAAATAGGCCATGTCATTAAGGGGTTAAACCTAACGAGCCACCTTAAGGCCCATAGACATACAAAGGTGATCGCTCAAAATATGTTCAAAAGATAGGATGATTGACAGTTTGAGCGATCGTTTTGCATACGCTGCTAATGGGCACTAGTGCCCATTAGCAGCTTATTACTTTGTTCTGCCCTGGGACCGCAAGCAAAATACAACGCTCCCCGTGGAAAAAACACAGCATACGATCCCTACTATCATCGGCTGAACGATGGATTTTAAACACAACTAAAAATCATCGTTCAACCGAAAAGTAAACGATAGCAGCATTTACATGCAACGATCATCACTTAAAAGACATCGTTTGAGCAAATTTTGAGGGATATTCGTTGCATGTAAACGGGCCTTTACACTCAACAATTAATTAGCACTCATTTTCGCTTGTTTAACTGATTTTTTGAATAATGGTTCAATGTAAAAAGACTTTCATCTGAATGTAAAGACTGATAATATCCACACAACAGTTAGAGATGGTATAGCCTCCAGCTAATGCATCGTGGGATTGTCTGAAAGTAGCATGAAGATGGTGCCTGATAGGAGGCTGTACTGCATGGAAGACCATACAATACATAGAGGAAACCTCAGAGTGTGACAGGCAGTGAGGGGCTTGTAGTGCTGACCCAGATTGTTTTAGGTTTATACAAAATGTTACACTTTGATGCACAATGTGCATGACGGAGTCCGCGGCTACTACATGCCAGGCCGAGTCCGCGGCTACTACATGCCAGGCCGAGTCCGCGGCTACTACATGCCAGGCCGAGTCCGCGGCTACTACATGCCAGGCCGAGTCCGCGGCTACTACATGCCAGGCCGAGTCCGCGGCTACTACATGCCAGGCCGAGTCCGCGGCTACTACATGCCAGGCCGAGTCCGCGGCTACTACATGCCAGGCCGAGTCCGCGGCTACTACATGCCAGGCCGAGTATCCTATCAAGAAATTATAGGTAAAGGAGTAGAATATCTAATGTATTCTTCAGGTTTTGTGTTTGTCAAGAGTGTGAACATGGTCCTGGCGGTCAAAGGGCTAAACGCGTCCCTCCAATCTTCTACCAGCTCGACAATCAGCATAAAGGCTACTGTAGGTTCCTCTTGGCCTGCAGTCATAGAATGGTAGAGTTGGAAGGGACCTCCAGGGTCATCGGGTCCAACCCCCTGCTCAATGCAGGATCACTAAATCATCCCAGGCAGATATCTGTCCAGCCTTTGCTTGAACACTTCCATTGAAGGAGAACTCCCCACCTCCTGTGGTAACCTCTTCCACTCACTGATCCCCCTCACTGTCTAATATCTAATCTGTGTTTCCTCCCTTTCAGTTTCATCCCATTGCTTCTGGTCTTTCCTTGTACAGATGAGAATAGGGCTGATCCCTCTGCACTGTGACCGCCCTTCAGATATTTGTAGATCGCTATTAAGTCTCCTCTCAGCCTTCTTTTTTGCAAGCTAAACATTCCCAGATCCTTTACCCGTTCCTCGTAGGCATCATACTGTCACCTTACAGCTTTATACCACAGTGTGTAGCAGCTGACCTCCCGCTACTAGAGGGACATGAGAACCTCGGGGGTCTCCAGGCCTCTGTGTACTGCGTATGCTTCCACCGGCACATGTACACCTCGTACAAAAAGGAACGCTACAGAGCATTCATCACAGGAGCGCCACATACATCTAAGCCTTCTGAATCCAGCGGGCTAATTACATAGGAGCAGAATGTATGTTAGGGGGTCACTTACTTACCGGTTGGCTTGGTCTATGTTGACTGTGAGACATAAGTAAGCTTCCTCATCCGTTGTACTGCTCTGCTGTCTAGGTGTTTGTTACTGTCCCACAAGTTGTCTCAGACTATACAACCATATTAATTGGAGAACCCCAAACCAGACCCGTTCTGGGTCACCACGGCGACAGATGTACAGAGCCCCCAACAACTATTTTAGAGGTTTCTTTAAATAAGAGGTCCAGCCAGGTATTCCACCCCGCACTCACCTTGTTGTACAGCTTAATGTTGGTTCCCGGTGTAGTAGATCCAAAGTGATAGACGAGCGGAGCCTGAGCCGAGAACCCTTCCTCTACATCTGCTGGCCTCTCCACGCACAGAGCCCCGACGGTGCCGGGTACGGAGACCGAGCCCTGCCCCACGTCCAGCTCCACCAGTGTTGGCCTCCGACCTCTCCGTACAGCATAGTTCAACAAAAGGCGGCAAAGCGTAGATTTGCCCACATCCGAAGGGCCCGCCACTAAAACCCGGGGCCCCCGCTCTCCTTCACGCTCCGCTTGGGCCCGCATCTGCTCAAGACCCACATGAGTGTTGAGATAGAGCAACATAGGGGTATCTTTGGACACATAAGCCACATCGGGGCTGCCCCATAGCTGGACGGTGCACCCGTGCCACGTGAAGACGGCCCCCCTGCTGCCCGGTGGGAACGTATACTTCTTATTCTTGGTCAGCTCGGTGCCAAACACCTCGGCGAGTCCAGAGATCAGCTCCACCTGCACGGGGGCCGAGCCCTCCACCTCCAGCCGCAGCTCCGTCTCCTTCTCCAGCTCAAACTTGGTGGAGGGGCCACTGGAAGACGGCCAAGAGCCTCCGGCTTCAGAGCTGCCTCCACCCAAGAGGGGGTCATCGGAAGACATCTTGGGTACCTGGGAAGACACAAGTAATGACACCAATCAGCCAAAGGCCAACACAGGTGACACAATGGCCGAGCGATGCGCGTGGGGCGGCCGAGCGATGCGCGTGGGGCGGCCATTCCAATCCCACAGGAGAGCCCCAATAGCACAGACACAACCGGCCGAAGATCGCAGTGCGCACGCCGACCCGTGGAAAGTGCCGCACATGAAGCAGATGGTCCACCGACTACCGGCATCATGGCGGCCGGGACAGGAGCACCATCTGTAGCTGTGGGAGTCACCGCCGTCAGCCACACCCCGCAGCGGGGGAGGAGCTTCTTCTAGGGGGTTTCTAGGCAAATACTGATGAGCCGCCTGCGGTCAGGCCGGCCCCCACACAGCGGTCAGACGTCCGCCACAACCTCCGATGGTCGGGGCCCACAGCGCAGCTCCGGCTGGTTTTGCCAGCAGGGCTGCACTTCCCAGCAGCGGCCACTGCACCGCGGCTGGCGCACTCCTGTGTGTTGTGGCTCCCCTGGACACCCCACTAACAGGACGCCAACCCTGCGGGGCTCCCGGGATGACCCTTGCCTGCTGCAGTAATCATGGCAGCGGATGGAAGTAGCCCGGAGGAGGAGTGAGGGGCCGCGGCTCCCCGGACTCACCCGCCGCTCTCCCGACTGTGTTGAGCGCTTGTGAGAGCGACACGCGACTATCACTGCTTTACGGCATGATCCCACGTGACATGCTGCAGTCACGTGACGGTGGACGGAAGGTTACTGGTTGTGATGCGTGTCTGCAGGAGGGAGCGGCTGCTGAGGGAACCCTGCAGGGAGCCACAAGCCTGCCCGACCGGTCCGCGCTCCGTGCAACCACGGAGATAAACGGAAACTACCATCAGCGTCCCCCCCAGTCCTGTTCACACTGTACGATCAGCGTCCCCCCCCCCAGCCCTGTTCACACTGTACGATCAGCGTCCCCCACCAGTCCTGTTCACACTGTACGATCAGCATCCCCCCCAGCCCTGTTCACACTGTACGTCTCTCTGACCACAACGTTCACAGTTTACGATTAAAGCCCCTCCCCCCCCCGTCGGTCGCGTTTACACTGTACGATCAGCATCCCCCCAGCCCTGTTCACACTGTATGATCAGCGTCCCCCCCCCCAGCCCTGTTCAAACTGTACGATCAGCGTCCCCCCCCATCCCTGTTCACACTGTACGATCAGCGTCCCCCCCCCATCCCTGTTCACACTGTACGATCAGCGTCCCCCCCAGCCCTGTTCACACTGTACGTCTCTCTGACCACAACGTTCACAGTTTACGATTAAAGCCCCTCCCCCCCCCCGTCGGTCGCGTTTACACTGTACGATCAGCATCCCCCCAGCCCTGTTCACACTGTATGATCAGCGTCCCCCCCCCCCCCAGCCCTGTTCAAACTGTACGATCAGCGTCCCCCCCCCCATCCCTGTTCACACTGTACGATCAGCGTCCCCCCCAGCCCTGTTCACACTGTACGATCAGCGTCCCCCCAGCCCTGTTCACACTATACGATCAACGTCCCCCCCAGCCCTGTTCACACTGTACGATCAGCGTCCCCCCCAGCCCTGTTCACACTGTACGTCTCTCTGACCACAACGTTCACAGTTTACGATTAAAGCCCCTCCCCTCCCCCCGTCGGTCGCGTTTACACTGTACGATCAGCGTCCCCCCAGCTCTGTTCACACTGTATGATCAGCGTCCCCCCCCCAGCCCTGTTCAAACTGTACGATCAGCGTCCCCCCCAGCTCTGTTCACACTGTACGATCAGCGTCCCCCCCAGCCCTGTTCACACTGTACGATCAGCGTCCCCCCAGCTCTGTTCACACTGTATGATCAGCGTCCCCCCCCCCCCAGCCCTGTTCAAACTGTACAATCAGCGTCCCCCCCAGCCCTGTTCACACTGTACGATCAGCGTCCCCCCCCAGCCCTGTTCACACTGTACGATCAGCGTCCCCCCCAGCCCTGTTCACACTGTACGATCAGCGTCCCCCCCCCAGCCCTGTTCACACTGTACGATCAGCATCCCCCCCAGCCCTGTTCACACTGTACGATCAGCGTCCCCCCAGCCCTGTTCACACTGTACGATCAGCGTCCCCCCAGCCCTGTTCACACTATACGATCAACGTCCCCCCCAGCCCTGTTCACACTGTACGATCAGCGTCCCTCCCCCCAGCCCTGTTCATACTGTACGATCAGCGTCCCCCTCCAGCCCTGTTCACACTGCATGATCAGCGTCCCCCTCCAGCCCTGTTCACACTGTACAATGAGCTTACCCCCAGCCCTGTTCACACTGTACGATCAGCGTCCCCCCCAGCCCTGTTCACACTATACGATCAACGTCCCCCCAGCCCTGTTCACACTGTACGATCAGCGTCCCCCTCCAGCCCTGTTCACACTGCACGATCAGCGTCCCCCTCCAGCCCTGTTCACACTGTACAATGAGCTTCCCCCCAGCCCTGTTCACACTGTACGATCAGCGTCCCCCCAAGCCCTGTTCACACTGTACAATCAGCGTCCCCCACCAGCCATGTTCACATGGTACGATCAACGTCCCCCCAGCCCTGTTCATACTGTACGATCAGCGTCCCACCCCAGCCCTGTTCACACTGTACGATCAGCGTCCCCCCCAGCCCTGTTCACACTGTACGATCAGCGTCCCCCAGCCCTGTTCACACTGTACGATCAGCGTCCCCCAGCCCTGTTCACACTGTACGATCAGCGTCCCCCCATCCCTGTTCACACTGTACGATCAGTGTCCCCCCATCCCTGTTCACACTGTACGATCAGCGTCCCCCTCCAGCCCTGTTCACACTGCATGATCAGCGTCCCCCACCAACCCTGCTCACACTGTATGATCAGTGTCCTTCCCCCCCATCCCTGTTCACACTGTATGACCACGTTCACACTGTACAATCAGAGTCCCCCCCAGCCCTGTTCACACTATATGATCACCAGCCCCTCCCAGCCCTGTTCACACTTTACGATCAGCATCCCCCCAGCCCTTTTCATACTGTATGACCAGCGTCCCCCCCCAACCCTGTTCACACTGTATGATCAGCGTCCCCCCTGCCGTGTTCACACTGTACAATCAGTGTCCCCCACCAACCCTGTTCACACCGTATGATCAGCGTCCCCCCCAGCCCTGTTCACACCGTATGATCAGCGTTTCCCACAGCCCTGTTCACACTGTACCATCAGCGTCCCACATCAACCCTGTTCACACTGTACGATCAGAGTCCCCCTCTCTGCCCTGTTCACACTGTACGATCAGCGTACCCCCCCCCCAGCCCTGTTCACACTGTACGATCAGCGTACCCCCCAGCCCTGTTCAGACTGTACGATCAGCGTCCCCCACCAGCCCTGTTCACACTGTACGTCTCTCTGACCACAACGTTCACAGTTTACGATTAAAGCCCCTCCCCCCGTCGGTCGCGTTTACACTGTACGATCAGCGTCCCCCCAGCTCTGTTCACACTGTATGATCAGCGTCCCCCCCAGCCCTGTTCAAACTGTACGATCAGCGTCCCCCCCAGCTCTGTTCACACTGTACGATCAGCGTCCCCCCCAGCCCTGTTCACACTGTACGATCAGCGTCCCCCCCCAGCCCTGTTCACACTGTACGATCAGCGTCCCCCCAGCTCTGTTCACACTGTATGATCAGCGTCCCCCCCCAGCCCTGTTCAAACTGTACAATCAGCGTCCCCCCCAGCCCTGTTCACACTGTACGATCAGCGTCCCACCCCCAGCCCTGTTCACACTGTACGATCAGCGTCCCCCCCAGCCCTGTTCACACTGTACGATCAGCGTCCCCCCCCCCAGCCCTGTTCACACTGTACGATCAGCGTCCCCCCCCAGCCCTGTTCACACTGTACGATCAGCGTCCCCCCAGCCCTGTTCACACTGTACGATCAGCGTCCCCCCAGCCCTGTTCACACTATACGATCAACGTCCCCCCAAGCCCTGTTCACACTGTACGATCAGCGTCCCTCCCCCCAGCCCTGTTCATACTGTACGATCAGCGTCCCCCTCCAGCCCTGTTCACACTGCATGATCAGCGTCCCCCTCCAGCCCTGTTCACACTGTACAATGAGCTTACCCCCAGCCCTGTTCACACAGTACGATCAGCGTCCCCCCCCAGCCCTGTTCACACTATACGATCAACGTCCCCCCAGCCCTGTTCACACTGTACGATCAGCGTCCCCCCAGCCCTGTTCACACTATACGATCAACGTCCCCCCAGCCCTGTTCACACTGTACGATCAGCGTCCCCCTCCAGCCCTGTTCACACTGCACGATCAGCGTCCCCCTCCAGCCCTGTTCACACTGTACAATGAGCTTCCCCCCAGCCCTGTTCACACTGTACGATCAGCGTCCCCCCAAGCCCTGTTCACACTGTACAATCAGCGTCCCCCACCAGCCATGTTCACACTGTACGATCAACGTCCCCCCAGCCCTGTTCATACTGTACGATCAGCGTCCCACCCCAGCCCTGTTCACACTGTACGATCAGCGTCCCCCCCAGCCCTGTTCACACTGTACGATCAGCGTCCCCCAGCCCTGTTCACACTGTACGATCAGCGTCCCCCAGCCCTGTTCACACTGTACGATCAGTGTCCCCCCATCCCTGTTCACACTGTACGATCAGCGTCCCCCTCCAGCCCTGTTCACACTGTACGATCAGCGTCCCCCACCAACCCTGTTCACACTGTATGATCAGTGTCCTTCCCCCCCCATCCCTGTTCACACTGTACGACCACGTTCACACTGTACAATCAGAGTCCCCCCCAGCCCTGTTCACACTATATGATCACCAGCCCCTCCCAGCCCTGTTCACACTTTACGATCAGCATCCCCCCAGCCCTTTTCATACTGTATGATCAGCGTCCCCCCCCAACCCTGTTCACACTGTATGATCAGCGTCCCCCCTGCTGTGTTCACACTGTACAATCAGTGTCCCCCACCAACCCTGTTCACACCGTATGATCAGCGTCCCCCCCAGCCCTGTTCACACCGTATGATCAGCGTTTCCCACAGCCCTGTTCACACTGTACCATCAGCGTCCCACATCAACCCTGTTCACACTGTACGATCAGAGTCCCCCTCTCTGCCCTGTTCACACTGTACGATCAGTGTCCCCCCCCCCCAGCCCTGTTCACACTGTACGATCAGCGTACCCCCCAGCCCTGTTCACACTGTACGATCAGCGTCCCCCCCAGCCCTGTTCACACTGTACGATCAGTGTCCCCCCCAGCCCTGTTTACACTGTACGATCAGCGTCCCCCCCAGCCCTGTTCACACTGTACGTCTCCCTGACCACCACGTTCACAGTTTACGATCAGCACCCCCCTACCGGCCGCCTTCACACTGAGCGCTTAACCTTCAAATTGGACCGTCTCAGTGAGTGATGTTTCCCTTAGCGGTTATCTCTTTGTTTAGACGCCCGTCCTGCACACATGTGGACGTGCCGTGTTGTCCTGCTATACATACCTAGCGCAGTCTGCCCTCGTACACCACCTGGTGGCTGGAATAGTTTATGCTAGCATGTTGGCCAGAGACACGACTCTCCTTTTTTAATAGATGCTTGCCGAGCACACTCTCCTCGCAGCGCAAATCTCTTTATTCTTTTCATCCAGGGTAGTCAGGGGCTTCGATTGTGGGGGTCCCAGAGGGCAGAAACACACTGCCACGCTCTTCCACCCTTTGACTCTCCTTACAGCATATAGACCCCCGTATGTTTATGGACCCTCGTGCGGCGCGCCCCGCTCTCTCCGGCCGCTTTCTCACTGGTGGAATTAGAAAAACGGTATTAGTGTATATTAGATTGGCTGCGCAGCTTCTTGTCCACAAGGTCCTGGAAGGGCACTAAGCACCGCTTGGAAAGGAACAGAGGGGCCGCCGAGGGTGCAGGCACAGCTCCAAGTACTTTCCCTGGCGGTGCCCTAGAAGTGGGAACCCCCTGTTCATTTGCCAGCTGTCATCGGGGGTGAGGCCGGCTGGCCCAGAGGTCGCAGCCGCCACGGAGCTCACTGCCGGCGTCCGCAACAGAGGTCAGAGCAGCCGGGCACAACGCAGCTAAGAATCGGTGGCCGGCACGGAGTTCACAGCCGGCGGCAGGGACGGACGTCACAGTAGCGCCAGGGAGAGAGATGTCGGGCTGGCAGCGTGGTAACATAGTTTGTAAGGCTGAATGAAGACAATGTCCATCTAGTCCAGCCTGTTTATCCGCCTGTGTTGATCCAGAGAAAGGCAAAAAAAAACCAAGAGCAGAAGCCAATTAGCCCTTTTGGGAAAAAATTCCTTCCCGACTCCCTAATGGCAATCAGACTGTTCCCTGGATCAACCCCTAATAGTTCCTACCTGCCTGTACACCCGGATTAACAATTAACCTAAGATTTATAGCCTATAATATCCTTCCGCTCCAGAAAGACATCAAGTCCCCTTTTAAACTCCTCTATGGATTTTGCCATCACCACATCCTCAGGCAGAGAGTTCCACAGTCTCACTTTCTTCTAGACGTAACGGATGTCCTCTTGTTACCGTCGCAGTCCTGGGTATAAACAGATCATGGGAGAGATCCTTGTATCGTCCCCTCATGTATTTATACGTGGTTATTTGATCGCCCCTTAGCCGTCTTTTTTCCGGGGTAAATAGTCCCAGTTTTGGTGCCTCTCTGGGTATTCCAGTCCCGTGATTTCATGTATTAGTTTAGTTGCTCTTTCTTGAACCCCCTCAAGCACTGTAACATCTTTCCTGAGCACCGGTGACCAGAACTGTGCGCAGTATTCCATGTGGACCTGACAAGTGCCTTATATAGTGGGAGGATAATGTTCTCGTCCTTCGCCCCTATACCTCTTTTAATGCACCCCAAGACTTTATTAGCTTTTGCAGCAGCTGACTGGCATTGTTTACTCCAGTTTAGTCTACAATCCACTAGTACCCACAGGTCTTTTCCCTAGCAGTACCCCATTTAGTGTATATTGTTACATCCGTTTCTCCTGCCCATGTGCAGAACCTTACATTTTTCAACATTGAACTTCATTTGCCATTCCCCCCCCCAAGCCCCCAGCTTATCTCGGTCCGTTTGTAGTCGTACATTGTTCTCCGTTGCATTGATTATATTGTATTATTTTGTGTCATCTGCAAATATTGATATTTTGCTGTGCAGCCCCTCTATCAGGTCGTTAATAAATATATTGAACAGTATGGGGCCCAATACTGAACCCTGTGGCCCCCACTAGCGACGGTGACCCAATCAGAGTACGAACCATTTATTACCACCCTCTGCTTTCTATCTCTGAGCCAGTTCTTTTCCCAGATACACATGTTTTCACCCAATCCGAGCTTCTCATTTTATATATCAGCCTATTATGCTGCACGGTGTCAAATGCTTTAGAGAAGTCCAGATATACGAGATCAATAGACTCTCCCAGGTCCAGCCTAGAGCTTACTTCATTGTATAAGCTGATCAGATTGGTCTGACACGATCGACCCCTCATGAATCCATGCTGGTGAGGAGTTATTCTGTTCTCCTTGAGGTATTCTAGGATGGCGTCTCTCAGAAACCCCTTAAATATGAACACAGAATCACATTGTCAGAAATAATGACTGTAGAAGTTCCTAAAATGTAGCTCTAAAATTCAAGATCTCGCTTACAAATCATTTCCAGGAGGGCGCAAATCCCTGATCTCTTGGATGTAATTTCCCATGATAATCCTTCATATCTGTTGAGATACTCTACAGCATGGTTGGTTACATTTTTTGTTATGCGAGTTACCTTTTGTTGAGCTTCAGCCAAATGATCTACAAACCAACAATAAAATGGTTCCACGATAAGGTTCATACATGTGAATGTAGGAAACAAATAGCGGCATGTTCTATCTCCCTGCGTGCTCTCGCATCGCACCACCCCGCCCATTGTTTTCAATGGAGCCGGCCACAACATCGCACCACATCCACAGTGGCCTCAGCAGTTACAGTGACCCCCACAGTAGCCCCAGTAGTAATAGTGACCCCCACAGTGGTTTCAGTAGTAATAGTGAACCCTACAGTGGCCTCAGCAGTAACAGTGACTCCCATAATGGCCCCAGTAGTAATAGTGACCCCCACAGTGGCCTCAGTAGTAATAGTGACCCCCACAGTGGTCTCAGTAGTAATAGTGAGCCCCACAGTAGCCTCAGTAGTAATAGTAGCCCCCACAGCAGCTCTCAGTAGTAATAGTGACACCCACAGTGGTTTCAGTAGTAATCATGTTTCCCAAAGTGGCCCCAGTAGTAATAGTGAACCCCACAGTGGCCTCAGCAGTAACAGTGACCCTCATAATGGCCCCAGTAGTAATAGTGACTCCCCCACAGTAGCCTCAACAGTAATAGTGACCCCCTCAGTGGCCTCAACAGTAATACTTAATCCCAGTGTCCTTAGCAGTAACAGTGACCCACACAGTGGCCTCAGCAGTAAAAGTGACCCCCACAGTGGTTTCAGTAGTATTATTGTCCCCAAAAGTGGCCTTAGTAGTAATAGTGACCTCCACAGTGGCCTCAGCAGTAAAAGTGCCCCCCCACAGTAATAGTGACCCCCACAGTGGCCTCAGCAGTAACAATGACCCCCATAATGGCCCCAGTAGTAATAGTGAGCCCCACAGTGGTTTCAGTAGTAATAGTATCCCCCCAGTGGCCCCAGTAGTATTAGTGACCCACACAGTTTCCCCAGTAGTATTAGGACCCCCCACAACGGCTCCAGCAGTAATAGTGACCCCCACAGTGGTCTCTGCAGTTAAAGTGACCCCCACAGTGGTCTCTGCAGTTAAAGTGACCCCCACAGTGGTCTCTGCAGTCAAAGTGACCCCCACAGTGGCCCCAGTAATATTACTGACCCCCCGGTTTCCCCAGAAGTAATATTGACCCCCACAGTGGCCCCAGTAGTAATAGTGATCCCACAGCAGCGCCAGTAGTAATAGTGATCCCCACAGCGGCTCCAGTAGTAATGCTATTACTACTGGGGCCGATATAGGCGACACTATTACTAATAGTATCCCCTATATAAGCCCCAGTAGTAATATCGCCCCACCTTCCCAAGACCCATATACTTACCTCCCCTTCCCCCTCGTCGAAGTTCCGCTGCACGAGCTGATCCCAGGTGCACACTATGATGTCAAAACAAAAAGGTTATCAGGACAGTGCCTTTGCCATGAGGTGATGGATAGAGTAATTATGCAAGTGACTAGGAAAGGACTCACCTGGCATGAACGGCACAAACTAAAAAGGTTAGTGGTTACGCCACTGGTCCAAGTGTGCATGAAATCATGCTGATGGTGAAGAAGACAACCTGTCCCAAGGACATCTGGATAGAGCTGGTGCAAGGAGAAATCTGAGATATCTAATATCTCAAGCAAAAGCATAGAATGAATGACTGAAGAAAATGATTTCCTGTGCTCGGGGTTCAAATGGACCATAAATAGGAGTGACACCTAATCTAGAATGGGATAAGGGCAGCACCCACAAACACCCCCCTCAAGGTCCAGGTAGGTCTGACGGTAGGAAGATATAATGGAGAGAGTCTAGTCCAATGAAGAATGTTAGATAAGGTCCAATTTAATTCATACACAAACCACACAGTAAAAGTACATAGAAATGCAACGCGTTTTGGAGATTATAAATGCTCCTTTTTCAAGCACGTCTGAGACGGATCTTCAATCATTCTTTCTTTGACTGCCATTATTAACTGTTCTAGATAATCTTGACTTTTTACAAGGTGGTATTCATCAGCATATCACAGACTGTTTAAGTTCCTCTGGTACTGGTGCATCATGTCTGCAGAGGATATATGGGTGGAGACATGGGTTGGCCGCCCTGACTTACAGGGTATGCCTAGGTGATGGCCACATCTGCGGATTGGCTGCGCGCATCCCCCTGACAAGCTGACACGTCTCAGCCGAGTGGCATGTCCACTGCCGTTCCCCTCTTAATCACACATGTCCCTACGGGACTGCCATACTGCATGTCCGCTCTTTCGCCTCCCCCGAACAGCTCACACATCTCCCGGATGGACTGGCATACTATATGTCCGCTCCCATCCCCCTGAGATGCCGACACATTTTGTGGGCCAACTAGCTTGTCCACTCATGTCCCCCCACCCCCGGATCAGTCGGCCTTGCTGTCATTCTATTGGCTGTGCTCCGCTGGCGTCCAAGGGTATCACTGTCCACACCTATCCTTCAGATCAGGCGGTGCTGCTGTCAGTCTCCTTGCTGTGCTTCACTGCCTTCCAATGCTGTCAGTGTGCACTCTGGGCCCACCGAGCAACCGGACCCGCTATCATCAGTGTCAATGGTGGCGAAGGCTAAGCGACACTGCTTTAATAGTAATCTCTGGCCTCCCTGGTGCAGTATGTATGAGAATGGAGCCACTTCACTCTGCTCCCCGGCGGGCTGGATGGATAGATGGATCCACAGGTGCCAATCGTCAGCTAGGGGCATGACCGAGGCGGTACCTCTACCTAAGGCAGGTCAACCTCTAGCTTCCGGTGTAGAAATAATGCACCAGTACCTGTTCCTCCCTCCTATTTTCACACCAATTTCTGACTCATCCAGGACGATTTTCCTCATATCTGCCTCAGCGTAGAAGCTGCAAAGAAATGGTGACAGAGTGCACCCTTAGCGCACTCCTCCTCTGATTGTGAACCATAAGTACGTCAGGGAGGCGCTTCTAGGAGGCTGCCCTGGAGTGTAGGCTTAAATAAAGATGGTGACTATAACAAAAGGATAAACAATAGTATATAGTAAGGACTCACCCGGTGTATGGTGAGATCTCCTGTGTGTCGGAGTCTCACCAACACCTCCTCGTCCAGGTCCGCTTATCAGATCACAATAGATCTTCACAATTGTGCCAATAGGTCCCTCTGATAATTGGAGTCCGCTGCAGGGCTTCTGTGTCCAACTGTAGGGTTGGACCCACGATGGAGTAGAGCTATAATTTAAAAAGGTGCTCCTGCGCTGCCTCAACAAACATCCGGGTCGTGACAAATCTGCTATTTGTCAATAAGTTTATTGGGATTGTACAACGCGTTTTGACGCACACTAAAACACATGATCCCTACGTCATGACGCAATGATGTCATCACGTAATTGAGAATTACTAGTGCACGCAGACGCCGCTCACATGACTTACAAGTCACGTGAGCGCAACTAACCCGGAAGCTCCACCAGAACAGGATGCCACTAATGAGTGAGTAACTATATAAAGTTTTAAATGTTCTACAATTGTTAAGTACTTGATAAAATCGCCATAGAGCGACGAAATGCATTGTACAATCCCAATAAACGTATTGACAAATAGCAGATTTGTCACGATCCGGGTGTTTGTTGAGGCAGGGCTGGAGCACCTTTTTAAATTATAGCTCTGATTGTGAACCAGTCCGAGTCCCCAAATAGTGTTCTGTGTTGCTTTCTGATTGATATAGAGTGATATTATGAACTCCATGAGATGTGTCAAGACACCCATTTGTTTGGGGCAAATCCAGAGCTTCTCATGGTCTACACAATTGAAAGCCTTTTTGTAGTTAATAAAACAGACAGAGGTCTCTTTAGTATTCTCTTGCTTCCTCTATGATCAGTCTCAGGCTTGAGACATGATCATGAGTGACTCTGCCTTTTCGAAAACCAGCTTGCACATTAGGTATTTCACATTTAATGATTGCTGCTAATCGTTTCCAACTAATCATCAGCAGAATTTTGCTTACTGCTTTGAGTGACCAGCAATTTGCAGTTGACCATTTTGTCAGGGAAATTTCTGCGTACAGCACCAATCAGGCCCACCCCAATGCCCCGCTGCCGGCGGTAAAGAAGAGACACCACACACGGAGGTCTGGTATAGTTCCTCACACGGAGACATGACTGCGCACTTTATTACAGATTACATGGGGTCTTATACCCTTTGGTCACATCACTAGGAATGGGTGATGGTCTCATTGGCTCAAATTCACCGCATAACCATATATGTTAAGTCCGGATTTCCGGCTGAGGCACTGATGATTATATACGTAGTTGAACAGTCGTTATCTAGATACGGCGCTTCTGGGAAAACAGCCAAGCACGCGGCCTTCGTATCCGGTTCTTCCTTGCGGTGTTTAAGATACATTTTGTCTTTGCCTTGCAAGGCCTTTGGAATATCTGATGTAAGGCGACAGATTAAGTTTTTTTCATTTTAACTTTGAATAGAACTTGCATACAGGTATAAAAGCATAAAAACATATGGCAATATATACATATACCCTCACAATTTGACCACCCTGTTCTAAAAAAGGAGGCACCTTTCTGCCCCTGAAGTGCTGTATTATGGGAATGTGAAGCAGTAAACTGTTTCTTATAAGAAGTAGATGCATGGATGGACTCAATATACCAGATTGACCTGAGCTTGTTAGTTTCTGAATTGCTCAGAGATACCCCAAGGTCAGATATTACAAGAAGCAAAAACCATAATAACATTGCGTTGAGAATCAGCCAGCTTTTCCCTATACACCAATGCTTACACTGATTATATATTCTCCACCCCTCAGACAAGTACAATCATAGAATTTACCCACATATCCTCTATCGTTATTAAATTCCAAGACGCCAACTATAAACTGCTCACTAGGTGCAAGCACCTCCCGGCTGCACAAGACGTTTCCCTCTGTCTCGCCCAACTACTAGAGATGTCAGAGTGCTGAAGGCTCCTTATTTAAATGAAGAAAAAAGGTTGGCTTCTACATCTAAAATCTTCTTTATTTCCGGGAAAAGACATCATGTAAACAGACATCAAGGATCTGGACGTGTTTCGGCTAGTCCTGCAGCCTTTTTCAACTTAGCTGTTGAAAGCTGAAGCTGACGTTTTTCCTCTGGTCTGGCTCCCGTCTATTATCATAGCCTGCCTGTGGGGTCCCAACTAGAGAGGGTGAGCTCTAGTTTTTCTCACTTCACACTTGAAGGCTCCTTACTCCAGGTTTTCTGGGATTGCCTGAAACTAGATGATTTCTAGAAGAGGATCCATTAGGTCACCTGTGAATTTCTCTACCTCTGGGTTCCCAAATCTCCCTTATTCTACCTTTTGCACCTCTCCGACTAAGGGCTTACTCCCAAAGGCGTATGTCGCCACATTCACGTGCGTGATACATGGTGCTAAAAGCCGATTAATTTCTATTGGGCCACTCACACACGCATATTACACACATAAAAAATGTTGCATGTCCTATTTTGGTGTGTATTTGCTATCTACAGCATATTTTACACATGTAATACACGGGACACATACTCCTGTGTAAATGAACCCTCATTCCTCATCGGAAAGCCATCTTAAAGCATTTAATTGTATCCCTGCCCTTTGGAAGAAGAGTATGGTCCCCTCGCTCTCTCTCTGGATACACAAGGTGGATGAGATAATGACTATGGAGGAGCGCACAACTTCGCTACGGGACACACAGGACACTTTAGTGTTTCCTGGTCACCTTGAATTATGTTTTAGGACACGGACACGTATCGGTCTATTCCGAGTGCGTCTAATTGGCCTGTTTCCTCCCTCACACATCTCCCCCTTTTTTCTTCTCTCTTACCCTTGCTTTCTTCCTCTCTACTCTTTTGTCCACATTCCTCTTATCCCTTTTTGGAGGTTCCACTTTACTTGATTCTGATTATCTCAATACTGAACCATGGCTCGATTCTTAGTTCTTTTGATAATCTCATTTCCTTTTGTTTCTTGAGACACCCCTCCACTGTGCTTTTCCATGGTAAGGAGAGCGTTGTAAACCTATCATCTTGGTTGTCATTAGATTTGCTCACTGTAAACTGTACTTGCCAGATTTGCTTGCTACATGTGATTCTGAAATGATCTTCCTTTTATGATAAGTTTGTTTTGTTCTGCTTTTCCACTTTTATATTGATGAAAGATTACAAATAAAGATTTAGAGAAAAAACATATTTCAGAAAGATATTTCAAAATGTAAACTTTATTTACAAATCCATTTTTAGACAATTCCTTCTCAAATGACTCATTTTGGAGAAGTATTTGTTGTCAACCATTTGGACTGCTGCTTATTAGCGAAAGCCAAATGATAGCATTTATTGGACACGGTTTCCGTGAGAAATAACAGCTAACTCCGAAAAACAACTATGCATAGTTCAGTACCATTGATCAACCAACAGCTTGGATACCCAGTTGTAAGAACCACCAAACCCTGAGATAAACACAGAAGGTGGAGAACCACAATATTTTATATGTCCTTGGATAATCTACTCCTTGTCATTGTCAGCATCCTTTCTCCTTGGACTTTTATCCATATCCTAGTGAAGTATGATGTCATTTACCATGCTGGAAGACCCAATGTTAGCTCATTCATTTTTCATTTCATTCCAGTCTAAACATTTTGTTGCCCTAGTGCAGACATCCCCAGCCCGTTTTACTTTGTGGGCCACATTCAATTTTGAGTGATGGTCAGGAACCAGATTCAACAAAAAAAATACCGGAAGGAAATCTTTAGGCTACTGCTAGGTGCTATTTTGGCCGCAATACACTTCACACCACCATAGATCACACTGCTACATTGCATCCTAAACTAAGTAAATGTGGTCTCTTTCCAACTCACAAGTTGCCATGGTCACACATGATGGATTTCTGGCAACTGTCGGGTAGTGGCAATTAGCGAGTTGCAGCACAACCATATTCAGTTACATAAGGAGATGAAGTGGTGCGATCTTTGGCTGTGTGATGTGCTCAAAGTTGCGGTATAGTCCTAGCCTCAACGCGGAGAATCAATAAACTGTGAAATTGCAAACATTTCCTGATAAGTATTTCAGTGAGAAATTGATACACATTAATGCCTCTGAATTGGCATGGTTTGGAGGTTAGATACAGAGCACATGGTTTTAACTCAGGACTTCTATGGCGAACCACACGGCAGGGGGTCGTGAGTCACTAGGTGAAGACCACAGCCTTAGTGTATAGATGTGTGCAGTAATATGATGGCTGGCGAACACTGCTTTTGACTGGAAGGTCCTTTTAGCAACAACAGGCTTTATCTGATAGAATCTGTGGGTTCCTGTGCTCCAAAGGCATCATTCTGTGCTGTTGTCTACTTTGTGTGGATCATCTGATGTCTAACAAGATGCGAATTACTAGAAAAACATTTCCCACATTCAGAGCAAGAAAACGGTTTCTCTCCGGTGTGACTTTTCTGGTGCCGTGCAAGTTTGGAATAATTGAGAAAACATTTGTCACAACTTGAGCAAGAAAATGGTTTTTCTCCTGTGTGAAACCGGTGGTGTCTATTTAGTTCTGAGGAGCTACGGAAGCATTTGCCACATTCTGAACATGGGTACGGCCTCTCACCTGTGTGAATCCTCTGATGTTTGATAAAATCGGAATTCCTGATAAAACATTTACCACAAACCATGCAAGAATACGGTTTCTCCTTGGTATGGATCCTCTGGTGACTGTTTCGTTCAGAGCTACTTAGAAAGCCTTTTTCACACACCGGACAGGAATATGGCTTTTCTCCTGTGTGTATCCTCTGATGCCTGCTACGTTCTGAGTAGCTGGTAAAACGCTTTCCACATTCTGAGCAAGAGTATGGTTTCTCCCCTGTGTGTATCCGGTTGTGTACAACAAGATATGAATTACTGCTGAAGCATTTACCACACTGCGAACACGAATAATGCTTTTCCCTGGTGTGAATTTTTTGATGCGCCATTAAGTTGGAGTTGGTGCTAAAACCTTTACCACATTTTGGGCAAGAATATGGTTTTTCCCCTGTGTGAGTTCGCTTGTGTGCCATAAGATTCGAGCTAGTACTGAAATATTTACTGCATTCCTGACAATAATAAGGTGTTTCACATGTGTGAATTTGCTGATGTTGGCTAAGAAGTGATATGGTTTTAAAACATTTTCCGCAAGTAGAACACAGCAAATCCTTCTCGGCTGGAGGTTGGTTTGCGTCTTCACTTCCATACTCATCTGTAAAAGTAGATAACGTGGTATATTGTGTATCATCTGTGGGTGTATAGATGTCAATGTTTGATAAACTGACTTCTTCATAGGAGGTGGATTCATCTGTAATATGAGAAAAAGTGTATTGTGTATGACCTGTGGATATATAAAGGTCAGGGTCTGCTTCTACATATGAGGGAGGATCTTCCATTATACAAAGAGACATGTATTGTAGATGATCTTTGGGTGCATAGAGCTCAGTGAGTTTTGCGTCTTCATCAGAGACGGATTCGTCCTTAAGATATGGTAGATACTGTTGGGTATTGTCGGCAGATATGCAAAGATCATTGCCCGTGAGATTTCCTTCAGCACAGGAGATGGATTCCTCCTTAACATAAATAAGTGGGTCTTGCTTTGTATAGTTTGTACCCATCTGCGTTCCTTTAAAATGTAACTCGTTTGCTTCGGTTGAGACAAATTCCTCTTTGATATGTATTGATATATATTGTGTGTGGTCTGAAGAATTTGCTTCATCTTGTGTGAAGGATTCCTTCTTAATGCAGTATAAATGTTGTTGTGGAAGATCTGCTGGTGTATAAATGTCGGCTGCAAATAATTCCTCCTTAACATGGGGGGAAGGACTGAGATGGGCATACTTTGTGAGCATGTAACCGTCCGACGAGACTGGTTCCTCCTTAAATTGAGTAGGCAGATCTGGTTGTTCATTAGTTGTGTTCATATTGGTGTTATTGAAATGTCCCACATTGCCTGTCGCAGGTATCTTAGTAATGTTCTCTACAGTTGAGAACGTTGAGTTGACTTGATGTTGAGTATGTTGCAGTCTGAGTATTTCTAATTAATGTGGTTTGTCATTCCGAGTATCTGGTGAAGAAACAGGATCGTGAAATCCTTTGAATACTTCTGAACTTCCAATGAAATCTGTGGGGGAAACAAAGAAAAGCCTTGTTGGTAAAATGGTTTTCCAATCTTTAAAGCAAATGTATCGCCTGTTTTTTACTAATTAAACCAAATACTGATAAATATTTTTTTCTAATGTATTTTCACCTTTTTGATGGTAGATTTTTTTCTTCTATTTCCTGTATATGATTAGGCAGGTAGCCATCTTGCCTGAGCTGCTGTTAGTAGCATTCAGAGATATACTTTACAGCAAGCCCCATGGAGCACAGGAACCTGTAGATTAGAGAGGTTTATAGGCATGCTGTGTGTCCTATGCAGATGTGCAGTAATGGGGAGGAGGTGAGCTGTGACATCTCCTTTCGTGAATAGTGCGATTCTGTATTATCTATATATAGATAATAGCCTTCATTTTAATCCTGCCTGTAATAAGTATGAGACAACTACTAAAAATTGATCAGTAAGATAGGAAGAGTCAGCTTATTATGAGGCTTAGTGGTCAGAGTAAATACTGAAAATTAGTCTCTCCGTTTATTCCGTTTCCACAAGTTCACTATGATGGCACCACTTGGAGGTTAACCCTTGACCTGTGTAGGGAGAGGAACCGAGAAAGACTAAAGGGCCCCTCTCTCCATTCTCTTCCAAATAACTACACCACTACAAGTGTGCAAATTAATTTATTGACTAGTGCAATCATCATACACTTATAATGTTAAACAACGGTCAGGAGGGAAATTATATATAAATAAATGTACACAGACTAGCCTGCGGAGGGCTGGAGAACAGGCATGTCGAGGTGCTAACGAACAGGGACAGCTGTATGGGAGTGTCTGGAAGAGTAAAGACCTCCAGCCAAATTGGGTTTGGCTACTGAAAGCCAGAGCAGAGTTGTTGCTGGAGTTACTCCCTGGGAGAGAAGCTTGGAAGAGGCTGAAAGCCTGAGGTCTGTGGCAGACCAGGCTGTGGTACGGACACAAGTCTGACAGGGAAGAGCGCCACTAGACTGACTCTCTCTGGTTGGGTACAGTGCCATGTTTTGGTGTTAGGCCATTGAGAGATAGGTCTGAAGCCAATGTGAGTTAGCAACCACACGGCTAGGATTTATGTAATTTAAAGCAGGTGTGTACTGTGAATACAACAACAGTGCAAAAACTGTTACCTTTGTGATTGTTACCCTTGCTGCCATAATAAATAGGCTTCCTGAGTTTTACCACCTACTCTGGTCTGGACATTGGTCATTGAAGTGTGGCGACCCACCTAGGTGGAGGAGAGGTGGCTATCCTGCATGGTGACCAATTCCCTAATTGTCACTATCTATCCATCTATAAAGGTGAAAGCCCTCACTGACTGACTGACTACTAATTCTCTAACTTCCTGGTGTCGCACAAACATTACATTTGGCACAACCATTCTTTAGGTCTTAAATAGGAAAAGTAAAGAGGTCACAACATGATTATTCAATGCCAAGTGCAAAAGTATTGGCACCACTGTGTAATGTACCAAATCTAATTATCTAACTTCCCGATGTCGTACAAACATGATATTTGGCATAAGTATACTTTAGGTCCTAAATAGGAAAAGTAAAGGGGCCACAACTTGATTATTCAATGCTAAGTGCAAAAGTAAGTGCATCCCCATGTAATGTAACTTCCCGGTGTCGTACAAG
Organism: Eleutherodactylus coqui; assembly: GCF_035609145.1. Lineage (NCBI taxonomy): Eukaryota > Metazoa > Chordata > Amphibia > Anura > Eleutherodactylidae > Eleutherodactylus > Eleutherodactylus coqui. Next base: position 122,402,721 of record NC_089849.1, read on the forward strand.
TGTGAAATTTGGCACAACCATTCTTTAAGTCCTAAATGAGGAGTGGGAGGGGTGGCACATTTTGCAGAGGGACATTGGTACATGCAGCTGGAGGACAATTTAACGGTCCTCTTTGTGTATACATATTTTATTCCTCGGTTACTCTAAAGTAACCGTGACTTCATAAAATTTTCCATGCAAATAACACATAAAACACCTTTATCAAATTAACTCAGGCGAGGCTGACTAACTGACTCGACACTAATTCTTTAACTTCCCGGTGATGTACAATTATGAAATTTGGCAGGGGCATTCTTTAGGTCCTACATAGGAAAAGTAAAAAGTTCACAACTCGATTATTCAATGCCAAGTGCAAAAGTATTGGCACCCCTATGTAATGTAACGTCTCGCTGTTGTACAAGCGTGAAATTTAGCATGAGCCTTCTTAACATCCTAAATAGGAAAAGTAAAGGGCTCACAACTCGATTATTCAATGGTAATTGCAAAAGTAAGTGCACCCCTATGTAATGTAACTTCTCTGTGTCGTACAAGCATGATATTTGGCACAAGCATTCTTTAGGTCCTTAATAGGATAAGACAGAGAGGCAGGAACTAAATCAGGAGCAAGGACCCAGAAACAAGGATTCAGCAAGTGAGCTTATCCAGAGAGCTGGATAGCTCAAAATGAAAAGCTGCTGGCTGGAGTACAGGAGGTGCCAGGTTCGATCCATGACAGTTTGCGTGTATTGTAATGTGCCATCATGATGGACTCATGGAAACAGAGTTGCTGATGAGACTATCTCTCATTTTCCATTGTGTTCCCCAAGAACAACCTCCAGGAGAATTTTTAGATGAATAAAGGACAAGAGCCTGCAAAACCCTGTAATGTAAGAACAGGTCACTAACATTTTCTAAGTCAAATCTCTAATGTCCCTGGGATTCAGAGAATAAAAGGCTGATGTTTTTGCATTTTCTCTCGATGCAAACAGATTCACTTTCAGATGGAGGTTTTTCACCATTTCCCTGGATCTAGGTCTTGTCTGTTGAGAAAGTCTGTACCACAGTTATCTACACCTGTTGCCCTCATCCACATTCGGCTTGATTATTGCACTCGTTGTTGATCGGCCTCCCCTGCACCAGGCACTACCCTCTCCAATCCCATCCTGAATGCGGCAGCCAGGCTCATCTTCCTGTCCAGCCGCTACTCTGATGCCTCCGCCCTAGGGCCAGTTACTGCACTGGCTGCCCGTCAAATACAGAATTTAATTCAAACTCACTACCTTCATCCATAAGGCCTCTTTCACACGGGCTACAAAATCCTGCTACAAAACGCTGCTTCATCTCTGCTTAAATTGCATCATTGCTACCTTCTTGCATATTTCCACTGTTATGTCTGTGGTACGTGTCTATTGCCTAGATTGAATACTGGTCATATTTTGAGTATCTTTTGTGCACCCCCTCCCCCCACATAGTATCATCCCCCATTTCTATGTCCAGTTTTAGTGTAGAGATGTTGTTTATGTAAGCAAGCCATAAAACCTCTGGGTGGGTCACTGGCTAGTTGCTTAATGAATCTAATTAACCTAGTCCCTCCCAGCTGTTGGCTGCTGCTTGGTTTTAAAAGTAGTATCCATTCACTGACACTGTTCCCTGTGATGAACTGTGACCGTGATCAAGTGTAACTTTTATACAGTTCAACTGGGCAAGAGACAGGTATGCCACATAAATTGTCCTAAAACCCTGCACTCCCTGACCATCACTACTACTATAGTCTCTATTCTTATCTTTACTGTTTTCTATCAAACCTACATACAACGCCCACCACTGGTGCATTCTATCCATATCAGCTCCGCTGTCCTTTCTTCACCCGTGCACAGTTCGTACGCACTCTTCACTTTCCTAAAACGTCTCAATCCCCCTGAAGCCACAGTGAAACATAACGTTCACCTTCATAAATCCCCTAACCACCTGCTCACCCTCGCTATACTGCTGCTACTAGCAGCAGGGGACATCTCTCCCAATCCTGGCCCACCCACTAGTGCCCCTAACTATTACTCCCCACCTGCCCCACTGAGACCCCCTTCTAGTCCAACCACTAGTCCCTGCATATCCTCCCCGGTTTCCTTTCAATGTGCGCTCTGGAATTGCCAGTCAGCAGGCAACAAACTCACCACCATCTATGACTTTTTCACTGCTAAATCCCTTAACCTGCTAGCTCTAACAGAAATGAGGATACAGCAGTCTGACACAGCCTCCCCTACTGCACTGCCTTACAATGGCCTGCAGTTCTCCCATACCCCGAGACCGGAAGACAGGCGTGGTGGAGGAGTAGGTGCTCTCCTCTCCCCACAATGCACCTTCCAGGTCATCCCCCCCCCACAATGCACCTTCCAGGTCATCCCCCCCAGTACCCTCACTCACTTTCTCATCAATTGAGGTACATGCCCTACGGCTTTTCCGTCCACTGTCCATGCGAGTAGCAGTTATCTACCGCCCACCAGGTGCTCCTCGCCTGTTCTAGACCACTTTGCCGCCTGGCTCCCTCACTTCCTCTCCTGCGAAATCCCAACTCTCTTCCTAGGAGACTTCAACATCCACACTAATGACCCTATCTCCCCAACTTCCTCTTAGCTTCTGTCGCTCACTTCCTCCCTTGGTCTCTCACAACTCACAGCCTCTCCACTCACACGGATGCCAATACACTTAATCTGCTCTTCTTCCGTCTCTGCTCTGCTTCCAATTTCACCAACTCCCCTCTCCTGCTCTCGGACCATAACCTCCTCTCTTTCTCTGTTAAGCTTCCTAGTATGTCCCCAGCTACTCCTACCTCCTGTACGTACAGGAACCTTCAGGTCGTTCACACCAAACGTTTTGCCGAGTCTCTACAGTCTTCTCTGTCCCCTAACTCTCTCCTCTCCTGCCCCAACCTGGCTGCCGCACATTACAACATCACTCTCAAACATGCCCTGGGTGAAGCGGCGCCCCCCGTAACCCAATCCATTTGATATAGACTGTGGCCACCCTGACTCATGCCTCAAACACGCTTCATCCGGCGGTGCTCTAGGTGTGCTGAACGGCTGCGGAAGTCTTAAAAGTCCACAGACATTCCCCACTTTAGGTTCATGCTCAGAACATACAACCTCGCCCTCCACCACGCCAAACAAGTCTACTTCACCTCTCTCATCTCCTCACTATCCCATAACCCTAAAAGACTTTGACACTTTCCACTCCCTTTTCAGCCCAAAACTGCAGCCCCCATGACAGATCTCAGTGCTGAAGAGCTGGCTGCTTACTTCAAAAAGAAAACTGACGACATCCGTCAGGAAATAACCTCACAATCCCAAACTAGCCCCGACCCTAGTATCGTCAGTACTGCATCTAGCTCCTGTTCACACTCTGTACTTAGACCAATGACAGAGGAAGAAGTCTCCAGACTGCTTTCCTCAGCTCGCCCCACCACCTGTGCTAGCAACCCTTACACCTCCTCCGATCCCTCTCCCCGGTGGTCATCTCCCAACTCACCACTAAATTCAATCTTTCTCTGACCTCTGGCATTTTCCCCTCCTCATTTACACTATCATATCCCCGATGCTAAAGAAACCGACTCTTGACTCGACTGATGCTGCCAGCTATCGACACATCTCCAACCTCCCCTTCATCTCCCAACTACTAGAACGCCTGGTTTACTCTCGCTTTATAGGCTATCTCTCAGAAAACTCTCCCCTTGATCCTCTACAGTCCGGCTTCCGCCCCTTACACACGACAGAAACCACCCTGACGGCCAAATCGAGGGGCGACTACTCCCTACTGATCGTCCTCTACCTCTCTGCAGCATTTGACACTGTTGACCACAAACTACTCCTCAGTATGCTTTGCTCCATTCGACTAAAGGACACTGCCCTCTCCTGGTTCTCCTTATACCAATCTGACCGCTCATTCAGTGTCTGCTTTGCTGGCTCTACCTCCCCTCCTGTTCCCCTTGCTGTTGGAGTCCCCCAGGGCTTGGTCCTTGGCCTTCTCCTCTTCTCCATCTATACAGCCCCCATTGGACACAACATCAGGAGATTTGGCTTTCAGTACCATCTATATGCGGACAATACCCAGCTATACACCTCCTCCCGTGTGTAACAGTACTAGTAGGGTGCACAGGTACACACGGCGCGGGACTCCCTGACCCTCACCCACGCCAATGTCCCTTCCTGGAGGTAGCCCCAAAGGTGGACAGGTCCAGGCCACCATCACTGACCCTACGCTGGCTAGTGGTAGGACAGGAAGGAACCTCCATACCTATGCAGATAACAACTTACTAGTACCGACAGGCTAGGCAGATAGAATAAACCAACACGACAGGAAAACCACAGACCACAGGAAGAGCTGGATCGACACAAGGTAACGGTCACTGGAGCAGGACCGAAGTCAAACACACAGGGAACGGAACCAATAACTGGCAACTGCTATCAGCAGCTGCCAGACCATATTCAGGAGTCTCCGCCCCTTGGGCGGAGACCAATCAAGCCAGCTGACTGGAGCTCCCAGCCAGCCACTATAACTCAGAGGTAGAGCGCGCGCCTCTCCTAGCAGGCACGCGCACGCCGAGCCTGCACACAAGAGCACGGCGGCGCCGCTCGCCGCCCCGAACATGGGCGCAACACCATCCCAGAACGCCATGGCGAACCATGCCACCCGTGGTCCCTGACTGACCTCATGGGAACACCGCGACATCACAGCAACATTCCTCCAGAACGCCACCGACTGTCTTTCTGCAGTGTCTAACACTATCTCCTCTCTCTACCTAAAACTACTCTCTCTGGAACGCTCTGCCAAAAAATATCCCGGCAATCGCTGACACACTAAACTTCAGGTGTGCTCTCAAAACGCACCTTTTTAGGGAGGCATACCATATCCCCTAAACCAAACCCCTCTGCACTCTGCCTGATAACATGCTCCTTGCCCTCTCTGACTGCAATCCCTGCTAGCCGTAATTAACCGCCCCCTGCAGTCATACCGATTCAACGACCGAAGTCTGACCATTGTCTATGTGTATAGCATCCCTCACTCTCCACCTCGCCATACCGTGCCCATCTCCAGCCCCTTTACCTTCTGTACCACCCCATTATCAATAGCATATAAACTCGTTGATGCAGGCCCCAGCGGCCGTGGACAGGGGACTTAAGGGTTCTGACTCCAGTATATGGAAGGAGTGCATGCAGTGAGAAGACTCAATAGACTTATGGCTTTCCTTATGGTACAAGATTTTTGTTTCTGGAACCCTTGAATCTTTGAAATTTAAATTAAATTGTCCAATTTGTCCCTGGGAGAAAGGAGATTAAACTGTACGGTCTAAAGAACCACAAGGAATTTTTTATATTTTGCTGGAGTCAACTATGATTGGTCTTCATTTATGATCAAGCCCAAATCGTTCAGTAACTGAAGGAAAAAGAAGCAGATTTTTCAAAAGACAGGAAGGGAAGTGGGTGTTGTCTCAAGGTGTCCATAGAAGTCTATGGACAGGGGAGGAGGAAGAGGCTGCTGCAAAGTGAGAGAAACTTACAAAGATATAGCTGCAGCCAATAGTGATTTACTGTATTATAGCTACTGTAGTTACCAGGCTCTATTCTTGACCCCTTTTTTGTATATTAGAACCACATTGGCAATACACCAATCCATTGGTACAACCCCGGAGCTCAAAGACAGTTCCAATGTTTCCGCGCATGTTCTATGTGTCACGTCCATGCTGCTCACAAGCACCACGCTCAGTACGGACGCAGGATGATGTTCACGACTATTAGTAGATAGACTTATGCACCGAAGAGCAGTGTGCACCACAACTGAAATACGTAGCCCAGATATAAAGCCCGTGCGACAAAACAGACTACACTCAGCACGGCAACGGGGAACGTACACACAGTAGGAAAAAGCCGCACAACACGCTATGCGGGGCGGTAGCACCACTCCAGGGAGATGGAAGGAAGCCTGGCCCTAACCTAGCAGCAAGGTGATGGGTTCCTGCCTAAAGCAGGGTTGTCGCCTCGATAAAATGCGGCCCCACGGTCTTCTTTCTGGGCCCTGATGGTTCCTATAGGAACCCCTGGAGAGATGACCCGACACGCAAAGAAAAAACAAAAATGAAAGACAACAATACAATTGCAAAAGGACCCGCAGGTCTTTGCCTGTGTTGAAGCCAGCATGCCACAACATTATCGCGACCGACAAGCTGCGACAGTACCTCCCCTCTGAGGAGGGGCCTCTTGGCCCTTAGGTCCTGGTTTACCAGGATTCCATTTGTAAAAATTCCTGACTAAATGGTCTGCATTGACTTCAGCCGCTGGAACCCACGTCCTCTCCTCAGGACTTTACCCCCGCTAATACACCAGATACTGTAGCGAGTTCCAGACTCACAAGAGTCAATGATGCGGCTGACCTCGAACTGAAGATTCCCGTCAACCAACACTGGTAGAGGAGGTGACAACCCAAGTCCGGGATTCACCACCTTCTTAAGTAACGTCTTATGGAACACATCAGTGATTTTAAGTGATCTGGGAATCTCCAATCTAAAGGACAGCGGGTTAATTCTCTCAGTAACCTTAAAGGGACCAATAAGCCGTGGACCCAGCTTAAAAGATGGTTGTTCAAGCTTGATGTTCCTTGTGGACAACCAGACCAAGTCACCCACCTGAAAGCTAACCCCCTTGGACCTATTGCTATCCGCCACCCTCTTATAGCTTCTGACCAAGCTCTTGATATTTCGCTGCACCTCCTTCCAAACTGCTTTGAGGTTGGACAAAAATTCCCTCTCTTGTGGTACCTCCGACGTGAATTTAGTAAAAGAATCAAAGCACTGATGGAACCCATAATTGCAAAAGAACCAAGATGTGCCTGTAGACTCTAAAGATCTGTTGTTCAGAGCAAACTCTGCCAGTGGTAAGTAACCAGACCAGCGATCCTGATTCTCCAAAACATCGCAGATACTGCTCGAGACTCTGGTTACACGTCTCCTTCTGACCATTTTTCTCAGGCTGGTAAGCGGATGAAAAGGACAGTTGTATGCCTAACTGGCAACAGACAAAATGCCAGAATCCGTATACAAACTGAACCCCTCGGTCAGAGTCAATGTTAGATGTCTATAAAGAGCTTAGCCAATTTCTTAGCGTTAGGTAGGCCAGGCAGAGCCATAAAATGGCACATCTTACTGAAATGATAAACCACCACCCAGATTGCTGCGTTTCCCTCGGAGGAAGGTAAGTCCATGATAAAATCCATGGAGAGATCAGTCATGGGTCTCTCTGGCACCGGTAGGGGCACCAACTTCCCGGCAGGGAGATGCCGAGGTGATTTGGCTCTGGCACAGACCTCGCATGCCAACACAAAACAAAAAACCTCACGCCTTAAAGACGGCCACCAAAAAGCCCGACTTATTAACTTACGCATATTATTGATGCCAGGATGACCTGCCAGATAAGCTATGCATATCCAAAAGTACTTGAAACCTCGAATGTAGCGGAAAAAAAGTTTGCCTTTAGGCAAGCCAGCAGGTGCAAAAACTTGTGCCTTATGCATCTGCTCCTTAGGATCCAAGGACACCACGAACATCACCACCCCCTCCGACAGAATGGGTGCAGGGGGTTCGTCAGAGACCACTGGAACAAAACTCCTAGAGAGAGCATCCGCCTTGATATTATGACTGTCAGGTCAGTATGTGACCACAAAATCAAACCGAGTGAAAAACAATGACCACCGGGCTTGTCTAGGGTTAAGTTATTGTTGATGACTGTCACCTTATGTTGAGCTCCTTCCAGAAGATGTCGCCATTCCTCAAATGCCCATTTAATGGCTAACAACTCTCTGTCCCCAACGTCATAGTTTTGTTCTTTAGAGAAAAAAAAATGCCCAAGGACGAAGATTCTTTAATTTGCCAGCGTTTTGAGACAGAACAGCCCCCACCCCGACCTCTGAAGCATCCACCTCAAGAACATAAGGCTTGGAGGAGTCTGGCTGTACAAGAATGGGGGCAGATGCAAAACACTTCTTCAAAGTCTCAAATGTATGAATTGCTTTAGGCGACCATTCAGAAGTAAAAAACCCTTTTTTCGTCATATTGGTCAAAGGTTTGATCCCCTCCAAAAACCTGTGAAGGGTTTTATGGAGTGATTATGGTGTCTTTAAGGGGCGCTGTGTCGGACTCTGCTGCGATATGCTGCTGGCGGAGTCCAACCCAGCAGTGGGCATGAGGCCTTAATAGCTGTGTACAAATATCTGTAGGGCTGTCACAGTGCAGAAGGATCATCCCTATTCTCATCTGCACTAGAAGCAATGGGATGAAACTGAAAGGGAGGAGACACAGAGTAGATATTAGACAGTGAGGGGGATCAATGAGTGGAACAAGTTGCCACGGGAGGTGGGGAGTTCTCCTTCAATGGAAGTGTTCAGAGTCTGTCCGGAATAATTTAGTTAATCCTGCATTGAGCAGGGAGTTTGACCCCATGACGCGGTAGGTCCCTTCCAACTCTATGATTCTACGCAACATTTCCTCCATCCATCACTAACCTCTCTTATTTTATGTGGATGGCAGCATCACCCAGAGGACACTTTTAGGCCTGACTCCAAGAATTGTGGGGCATCACCCTTAGGGCACATCAAAACATCAGATTATGACTGGGTGGCTACCCTTCTTGATACCAGCGTTACAAGGCCATATTAACAAATCTCATTCTGGCAGTGGAGAGGGACTTCAAAATGCAGCACTATGAGGACAGACTACTAAGGAGTTTGAGCACAGATTTCCCCCATGGCAGCAGGGATGCATCCATAACAGATTGCAGTTGTAGGTCTCATGGCAGACGAGCAGGAAGCCGCCGCAGCACCACCACTAGTGGCAGGGGAAGTCTAGCAGTAGTGTGCCATCACTTTTTCAGCCCATTGAAAAAGCCCAGGGGAGGACTGGGGGTAGTTTCACAAGGGCGATCAGGATTTTGCTGTGAGAAAACATTTTTGAGTGTCAGCAATGCTTTTTCTTGAGCATAACCCTGCATCGCACCGCTGCCCCCCACAGTAAAATTGGGCAATTTTTATTGCGAAAGTCAATAAGACTTTCTAATGTTAAAACACATTGCATGAAAATCGCAAGTTTGTGCATTGCGATAAAAAGGAAGCTCCATAGAAAAACATGGGAGATAAAACACAAACCGCAGAACGTTAGGGCATGTCGCAGTCTGTTTTTCTCGCAACATTGCATCAGTGAAAACATTGCTAATGTGCAGGAAACCATTGACCATCGGTTTGATAATTCTGTTTTTACTCACTTTTGCATCATGCGTTTTTATCGCCTGTGTGAAGGCACCCTAACTGTCACAAGCAACACTTATCCATGATGGTCTCTGAGCAGGTAAGCTCCTGCACGGATGTACTCAGACATGGCGTTGGCCCCTTTGACTTCTGGGTGTCCAAGCTGGACAAGTGGCCAGAACTTGCACAACACGCTGTAGAGGTGCTTGCCTGCCCCGCTGGCGGTGTGATAACTGTCCACAGACAATGTGTGTCACCTGATGTTTGTAAACATGAACCTTTCTCCTACTTCTGCACCCCCATGGCAGATTCCACTGATTAGTTAACACACTGGCGATTTTTACTCACAGATGGCCGAGCATAGATTTATATCAAAGACCACACTGTGCCCTCAAGATGCTGCGGGTGGTGGCGCTGCTTCCACCATGTTTCCTCTGGGCTGAATAGAAAAGAGAACTCCAGTCAGAATGGATATCACCTGTGATCACTGATATAACGGCACTGTACTCACTTACTGTATACAACCTGCAGAGTGCCCGAGTAGAGCTGGTATCTACTATATGGTGGTAAAATGAGTCATTGTATATAGGTTTGGAAGCAATATGCCATCACCATGTAGCAGTGTTATTTGGGCCTTGTATAGTGCTATTATCGGTTCTTCTGTAATGGTTTTCATTCAGCAGCATTATGGGAATGTTAGACACTATGGGTGAGTGTGACGGCATTATTTCGGCCGTGCACAGTGGTAACATTGGTCTTTATATAGTGCAGTTTGTTCAGTAACAGTATATGAATAACATTTAATTATAATATTTGCTGGTATAGCGTCAATGTTAGATAACTATATACAATATGACTGTACATAATATTTTTGTTTTGGGGGGAGTGGGGGGGGGGCAGGCAATAGATGATTTAGGCCTCATGTCCACTGGACAATTCTATTTAGCAAATCTGCATGGGTGTCCCGCACACGTGATCCGCGCCCCATAGGGATGCATTGGACACCCGCAGGTAAGTAACTACCTGCGGATGTCATTTTTCCCTGCTGCGCGGATCGGGCGTGCGGGAAATCACCCGCAGCATGCTTCATTTTCTGTGGGTTTCCCGCACGGACGGCTGCCGCAGGCTTCCATTGGGGCCTATGGAAGCCGTCCGTCTCCGCAGCACACCCACAGCTGAATTTCTGCTCTGCCGTGAGAGCGCGAAAGAGCAGGAGTTCAAAAAACGCTGCCGGCGTGCTTAGCACATCCGCCGGGCAGAAAAAAAGAAGATCCGGCTGCGTCGAACGAGAACCTGCAGCATGCGGACAGGTCAGTAAAATCTATTTTCAGGTTTTATGTCTGCGGGAAAGGAGGGACCCGCTGCGGGATTCTGCATGGAGAATCAGCATGGGCCTGAATTTCCCAGTGGACATAGGGAAGGGGCGGACATAGGGGGAGGGGTATGCCTGTACGTTAAATCGTACTTATTGCCAAGGCTACAGGAAGATATAGGTGCAGGAGATGAACATGTGGAATCTCTATGGGTAGAAATACAGGGAGAAAAAAAAGTAACAAAATCCTGATAGGGGTCTTCTATAGACCACCAAAAGCTACAGAAGAAACTGAAAACTTACTAATAAGGCAGATAGAAGAGGCGTCAAACCGCAACGGTGTAATTATCATGGGGGACTTTAATTATCCAGATATAACATGGGAAAATGAAACCTGCAAATCTCACAGGGGTGATAAGTTCATGAGAACAATTAAAGATAACTACCTTATCCAACTTGTGCGGGAACCAACTACAGGGAGGGCCACTCTGAACTTAGTACTAACTAACAAACCGGACCGAATAAAGGGGGTGCAGGCTGAGGGGGACTTAGGGAACAGTGACCACAATATAATCAACTTCCAGCTGTCATTCAATAAGAAGCCTCATCAGGGAGCGACAAATAAGCAAAATGACAAAGATACAGTCAGAAGTCCCCTGGGTGTTTTCAATACAATTTCTAATATGCAAATAAATAACTGTCAACTCACCTGGTGCCTAGCGAGGTATACCTTAGCTAAGGAACCCCGCTGGCACCTGTTGTCCAAGCAGGCGTATAGAAAGGTCTTTTTATCCAATATCCGTCAGCACGGAGAGCTGCAGGAGAATTCAAGCAGTCCAATAATTAAGCTTGCAGAACAGAGTAAAAACGAAAGGAAAAATGTTTTCCTTTCGACAAATAAAGTAAACTTTGATGAGCTTAGAACTACTATCGGTAACATTAATTGGGACAACATCCTCAAAAATATCCGTACAGAGGACAAATGGGAAACGTTTAAAGGGATCCTAATCGCCTCATGTGAGCAGTTCATTCCCTTTAAAAATAAAAGAAACTCAACTAAAAGGAAACCAATGTGGCTCGACAAGACGGTAAGAGGGGCAATAAATGAAAAAAAGAAAGCGTTCAAACTACTAAAGCAAGAAGGTAGCGAAGAAGCGCTAAAATCGTACAGGGAAAAAAACAAAATGTGCAAAGAAAAGATCAACAGTAATTAGCAAAAAAGAACCACGGCACTCACTCGACCCCACCAGAAAAGAAAACTTGGGGGTGGGAGGGGACAGAGAGAAATTCAAAAGGTTTCCTTCTCTGTAGCGAAAATATTCATGCAAAGCCAGCAACGGGGCTATGGACCTAAGCCCCTTCCGCGATTCCAATACAATAGCAAAGCTGTGGCAGCATGTAATGATGCAAAAAATAGCTTCTTGATTAAAGGAGCATATTTTATTGTTTCACAGTTTTAAAAGAGGCGACGTTTCGACCTACAAACAAGGTCTTTTTCAAGCCAACAAACTAGTGAAAACACGGTTCAGATATACGGAACAAAGAAAAGATCAAAACTGCTAAAGAAGAGGCAGAAAGACTGATCGCCAAAGAGAGCAAAGACAACCCGAAACTATTTTTCTACTATATTAACAGCAAACGGATTTGCACTGAGAGCACTGGCCCTTTAACAAATAATGCAGGAGGAATCATTGAAGATGATGGAGAGAAGGCAAATCTATTAAATAGTTTCTTTTCAAGCGTATTCACAAACGAAAAGGAAATGCCACACGAGATACAGGGGAATAAAATGAACCCCTCACAAAATATCTCACACCTAACGCAGGAGAAAGTGCGGAACCGGATAAAGAGGATTAAAATCGATAAATCGCCAGGCCCAGATAGAATACACCCAAGGGTACTAAAGGAACTAAGTGATGTGATAGCTAGGCCGCTATATCTAATATTTGTGGATACTATCAAGACCGGGGTTGTACCATTGGATTGGCACATTGCCAACGTGATTCCAATTTACAAAAAGGGGACCAAAAATGAGCCTGGTAACTACAGGCTGGTAAGTCTCACTTCAGTAACGAACAATATTCGAGGGGTTTCTGAGAGACACCATCGAAGAATACCTTAAGGAGAACAACGCTATAACTCCTCCCCAGCATGGATTCATGAAGGGTCGATTGTGTCAGACCAATCTGATCAGTTTCTACGATGAAGTAAGCTCTAGGCTGGACCAGGGAGAGTCTATTGATCTCGTATATCTGGACTTCTCTAAAGCATTTGACACCGTGCCACATAATAGGCTAATATACAAAATGAGACAGCTTGGTCTGGGCAAAAACGTGTGTATCTGGGTAAAGAAGTGGCTCAATGATAGAAAGCAGAGGGGGGTAATAAATGGTTCATACTCTGATTGGGCCACCGTCGCTAGCGGGGTGCCACAGGGTTCAGTATTAGGCCCCATTCTGTTCAATATATTTATCAACGACCTGATAGAGGGGCTGCACAGCAAAATATCAATATTTGCAGATGACACAAAATAATACAATATAACCAATACAACGGAGGACAATGTGCGGCTACAAACGGACCGAGATAAGCCGGGGGCTTGGGCAGAAAAATGGCAACTGAAGTTCAATATTGATAAATGTAAGGTTATGCACATGGGCAGGCGGAACGGATGTCACCAATATACACTAAATGGGGTACTGCTAGGGAAAAGGGATATGGAAAAAGACCTGGGGGTACTAGTGGACTGTAGACTAAACTGGAGTAACCAATGCCAGTCAGCTGCTGCAAAAGCTAATAGAGTCTTGGGGTGCATTAAAAGAGGTATAGGGGGGAGGGACGAGAACATTATCCTCCCACTATATAAGGCACTTGTCAGGCCCACATGGAATACTGCGTACAGTTCTGGTCACCGGTGCTCAGGAAAGATGTTACAGTACTGGAGGGGGTTCAAAGAAGGGCGACTAAACTAATACATGGAATGAAGGGACTGGAATACCCAGAGAGGCACCAAAACTGGGATTATTCACCCCGGAAAAAAGACGGCTAAGGGGCGATCAAATAACTATGTATAAATCCATGAGGGGACAATACAAGGATCTCTCCATGATCTGTTTATACCCAGGACTGCGACGGTAACAAGAGGGCATCCGCTACGATTAGAGGAAAGCAGGTTTCATCACCAACACAGAAGGGGGTTCTTTACTGTAAGAGCAGTTAGACTGTGGAACTCTCTGCCTGAGGAAGTGGTGATGGCAAAATCCATAGGAGTTTAAAAGGGGACTAGACGTCTTTCTGGAGAGGAAGGATATTATAGGATATAAATCTTAGGTTATTTGTTAATCCGGGTATACAGGCAGGTAGGAACTATTAGGGGTTGATCCAGGGAACAGTCTGATTGCCATTAGGGAGTCGGGAAGGAATTTTTCCCCCAAAAGGGCTAATTGGCTTCTGCTCTTGGAGTTTTTTTTGCCTTCCTCTGGATCAACACAGTAGGATAGACAGGCTGGACTAGATGGACATTATCTTCATTCAGCCTTACAAACTATGTTACTATGACATGAGGCCTTAGGGTTTGTGCCCCTGGGAGGTACAATGATTATATGGCGGTATATTCATATATACACGATGTGTAAGGTTATAGGGTGGGGTGTATGTAAGTAGCTGACATTGCCTCTTACGGCCCCTTTAAGTAATTGCCACGTGTCGACTCCCTTCTGTCTGTTCCTTCTCTCCTGCAAGTGATAATTGTTGCTAAGCAACCAAATTGCCTAATGGTGGAGTGCGGCCGTCTCACGTGACCAGATTTGAATTGCAGGTTCCGCAGTCACCATCCGCACAGACAATCACCGGGAATGGAAAGACGGGTATTTTCAAGTTCTTGGTACAAATTGCTTATTCTGCAGCCTGTCCGATATTACAGCGGTGCCCACGGGCACGGTGCCCACTGTGCTCTCCGGTCGTGGAGGTACCCGCAGCCCACAGAGTTACACTGTATATAGGCTGAGGATATCTGCGGCATCGCTAGCAATGGTGTGCGGAATACAAACAAGCATTTGTATAGCGCATGAGCTCCTCCGTGCGTATGCGGGCGTACGCTATACAATTACACGCTGTACGCAAGGTCCCTGTCCGGCCTCACAGCTCGAATCCGTTCCGCTTGTGTGTACACAGCCTAAGGGCTCGTTCACCGAAGCGTATATAGGCAGTCCGCCGATATACCCTGCAATCTGATACATTGGATTCCAATCCATCAGATCACATGGCCGTATTCCTGCAGACCAGCCCAATATAGCGCCGGGCCGAAAGGATAGTCCTGGAACTATCTTCCCGGCCGGGAGATGTCGGCAGCTACATGGGGTCCTATGGGAGCCAATGACAGGGGCCGGAGGAGGGAGGGAGTTAAGCAGCGTGGCTCCTAAACTCCCTCTTCTCTCCTCCTCTCTGGCTGTTTGCAATGGCAGGGGGAGGGGTGTGGACAGAGCTAAGCTTTGCCCCCTCCCATTTCTGGCTGCGGACAAGAGACAGGGAGGGGAAGGGTGCTTAGCTCCGCCCACATCCCACCCACTCCCATTGCAAACAGCTGGAGGGAAGGAGAGAGGCATTGGCATTACTGCCTTGGCGTATATGTGCCGGGGCTCGTGCCATCTGAACAGGCACACAAACGTATAGGAGCGCCACCTCTGGGCTCAGGACTACATGAGAACGAGTCTGACGTACACGACCGGTGTTTGGCGCCACCATCCCATATCAACCTCCCACCAATCACCTGCAGCCCCTCTCCACGTGCGCCTTGCGGGTTACTGCTGGTACACAGATTACTAGCAGCTACAAGTCCATTCTAGTCCTTTCAGGCATCCATTCCTCTTTCCTATGCTCTGAGGGGCTTCTGACCGGTGGGATATGGCTAATAATCCCCTCCTCCTCATCACAGCCCCCACTAGCAGACAACAGCCGGCGGGCAGCAGCTCCTCACAACTCTGTGACCTCCCCAATATACCTGCAGCGATGAATCCTCCGTACTCTGTCCGTTCTGCTAACCGGAAATTGTGAGTAAAGCTTTTCCTGACCGTGCGTTCCACCAGCAATGCGTGCCGCCGGCTTCCTGTTCCCCTGTAAAGCTACTCGTGCCACACAGTATCCGAGTGACAGACGTTCCGGCTCCTCCTGCTTACAGGATCATCGGCCTCAGCTCATTAACCCCCCTCCTCCTCCTCTTTGCTGACCCCGTCATTACTGATGTGTAGTGATATCATAACACGGCCTCCATCTATACAGCTCCGGGGGCTTCACTGCTGGGGGCTCCAGCCTGAGGACCCCAAACACTGCTGGAGGGTCTGTAACCCCTTCACTGCTGCAGAGGAGACCCCCTCACACCGCAGGGACACAGGAGGACAATGAGGGGTTGAAATGCAAACATAATACCAACACTGTAATATGTATAGCAGGAGGGGGACACATTATACACTGAGCCCTGTAGTATGTATAGTATATATAGCAGGAGGGACACGTTATACACTGAGCCCTGTAGTATGTATAGTATATATAGCAGGAGGGGACGCATTATACACTGAGCCCTGTAGTATGTATAATATATATAGCAGGAGGGACACATTATACACTGAGCCCTGTAGTATGTATAGTATATATAGCAGGAGGGGACACATTATACACTGAGCCCTGTAGTATGTATAGTATATATAGCAGGAGGGACACATTATACACTGAGCCCTGTAGTATGTATAGTATATATAGCAGGAGGGGACACATTATACACTGAGCCCTGTAGTATGTATAGTATATATAGCAGGAGGGGACACATTATACACTGAGCCGTGTAGTATGTATAGTATATATAGCAGGAGGGAGACATTATACACTGATCCCTGTAGTATGTATAGTGTATATAGCAGGAGGGGACACATTATACACTGAACCCTGTAGTATGTATAGTATATATAGCAGGAGGGGGACACATTATACACTATTCTCTGTAGTATGTATAGTATATATAGCAGCAGGGACACATTACACACTGAGCCCTGTAGTATGTATAGTATATATAGCAGGAGGGGGACACATTATACACTGATCCCTGTAGTATGTATAGTATATATAGCAGGAGGGGGCACATTATACACTAATCTCTGTAGTATGTATAGTATATATAGCAGGAGGGGACACATTATACACTGATCCCTGTAGTATGTATAGTGTATATATAGCAGGAGGGGGGACACATTATACACTGAGCCCTGTAGTATGTATAGTATATATAGCAGAAGGGTGACACATTATACACTGAGCCCTGTAGTATGTATAGTATATATAGCAGGAGGGGACACATTATACATTGAGCCCTGTAGTATGTATAGTATATATAGCAGGAGGGACACATTATACACTGAGCCCTGTAGTATGTATAGTATATATAGCAGGAGGGGACACATTATACACTGAGCCCTGTAGTATGTATAGTATATATAGCAGGAGGGGACACAATATACACTGAGCCCTGTAGTATGTATAGTATATATAGCAGGAGGGGGCACATTATACACTGAGCCCTGTAGTATGTATAGTATATATAGCAGGAGGGGGACACATTATACACTGAGCCCTGTAGTATGTATAGTATATATAGCAGGAGGGACACATTATACACTGAGCCCTGTAGTATGTATAGTATATATAGCAGGAGGGGACACATTATACACTGAGCCCTGTAGTATGTATAGTGTATATATAGCAGGAGGGAGACATTATACACTGAGCCCTGTAGTATGTATAGTATATATAGCAGGAGGGGGCACATTATACACTGAGCCCTGTAGTATGTATAGTATATACAGCAGGAGGGGGACACATTATACACTGATCCCTGTTGTGTGTATAGTATATATATCAGGAGGAGGACACATTATACACTGAGCCCTGTAGTATGTATAGTATATATAGCAGGAGGGGACACATTATACACTGAGCCCTGTAGTATGTATAGTATATATAGCAGGAGGGGGACACATTATACACTGAGCCCTGTAGTATGTATAGTATATATAGCAGGAGAAGGCACAATATACACTGATCCCTGTAGTATGTATAGTGTATATATAGCAGGAGGGAGCACATTATACACTGAGCCCTGTAGTATGTATAGTATATATAGCAGGAGAAGGCACAATATACACTGATCCCTGTAGTATGTATAGTATATATATAGCAGGAGGAGGACACATTATACACTGAGCCCTGTAGTATGTATAGTCTATATAGCAGGAGGGGACACATTATACACTGATCCCTGTAGTATGTATAGTATATATATAGCAGGAGGAGGACACATTATACACTGAGCCCTGTAGTATGTATAGTATATATATAGCAGGAGGAGGACACATTATACACTGAGCCCTGTAGTATGTATAGTATATATATAGCAGGAGGAGGACACATTATACACTGAGCCCTGTAGTATGTATAGTATATATAGCAGGAGGGGGACACATTATACACTGAGCCCTGTAGTATGTATAGTGTATATAGCAGGAGGAGGACACACTATACACTGAGCCCTGTAGTATGTATAGTATATATAGGAGGAGGGGACACATTATACACTGATCCCTGTAGTATGTATAGTATATATAGCAGAAGGAGGACACATTATACACTGAGCCCTGTAGTATGTATAGTGTATATATAGCAGGAGGGACACATTATACACTGAGCCCTGTAGTATGTATAGTATATGTAGCAGGAGGGGGCACATTATACACTGAGCCCTGTAGTATATATAATATATATAGCAAGAGGGACACATTATACACTGATCCCTATAGTATGTATAGTATATATAGCAGGAGGGGACACATTATACACTGACCCTTGTAGTATGTATAGTATATATATCAGGAGGGGACACATTATACACTGAGCCCTGTAGTATGTATAGTATATATAGCAGGAGGGGGACACATTATACACTGATCCCTGTAGTATGTATAGTATATATAGCAGGAGAGGGGACACATTATACATTGAGCCCTGTAGTATGTATAGTATATGTAGCAGGAGGGGGGGGGCACATTATACACTGAGCCCTGTAGTATGTATAGTATATGTAGCTGGAGGGGGCACATTATACACTGAGCCCTGTAATATGTATAGTATATATAGCAGGAGGGGGACGCATTATTCACTGAGCCCTGTAATATGTATAGTATATATAGCAGGAGGGGGACACATACACTGAGCCCTGTAGTATGTATAGTATATATAGCAGGAGGGGGACACATTATACACTGATCCCGGTAGTATGTATAGTATATATAGCAGGAGGGGACACATTATACACTGAGCCCTGTAGTATGTATAGTATATATAGTAGGAGGGACACATTATACACTGAGCCCTGTAGTATGTATAGTATATATAGCAGGAGGGGACACATTATACACTGATCCCTGTAGTATGTATAGTATATATAGCAGGAGGGGACACATTATACTCTGATCCCTCTAGTATGTATAGTATATATAGCAGGAGGGGACACATTATACACTGATCCCTGTAGTATGTATAGTATATATAGCAGGAGGGGACACATTATACACTGAGCCCTGTAGTATGTATAGTATATATAGCAGGAGGGGACACATTATACACTGATCCCTGTAGTATGTATAGTATATATAGCAGGAGGGACACATTATACACTGATCCCTGTAGTATGTATAGTATATATAGCAGGAGGGGACACATTATACACTGAGCCCTGTAGTATGTATAATCTATATAGCAGGAGGGGCACATTATACACTGAGCCCTGTGGTATGTATAGTATATATAGCAGGAGGGACACATTATACACTGATCCCTGTAGTATGTATAGTATATATAGCAGGAGGGGGACACATTATACACTGAGCCCTGTAGTATGTATAGTATATATAGCAGGAGGGGGACACATTATACACTGAGCCCAGTAGTATCTCTAGTATATATAGAAGGAGGGGACACATTATACACTGAGCCCTGTAGTATGTATAGTATATATAGCAGGAGGGGACACATTATACACTGATCCCTGTAGTATGTATAGTATATATAGCAGGAGGGACACATTATACACTGAGCCCTGTAGTATGTATAGTATATATAGCAGGAGGGGGACACATTATACACTGAGCCCTGTAGTATGCATATTATATATAGCAGGAGGGGGACACATTATACACTGAGCCCTGTAGTATGTATAGTATATATAGCTGGAGGGGACACATTATACACTGAGCCCTGTAGAATGTATAGTATATATAGCAGGAGGGGGACACATTATACACTGATTCCTGTAGAATGTATAGTATATATAGCAGGAGGGGACACATTATACACTGATCCCTGTAGTATGTATATACAGCAGGAGGAGTACATTATACACTGAGCCCTGTAGTATGTATAGTATTTATAGCAGGAGGGACACATTATACACTGAGCCCTGTAGTATGTATAGTATATATAGCAGGAGGGGACACATTATACACTGATCCCTGTAGTATGTATAGTATATATAGCAGGAGGGACACATTATACACTGATCCCTGTAGTATGTATAGTATATATAGCAGGAGGGGGACACATTATACACTGATCCCTGTAGTATGTATAGTATATATAGCAGGAGGGGACACATTATACACTGATCCCTGTAGTATGTATAGTATATATAGCAGGAGGGACACATTATACACTGATCCCTGTAGTATGTATAGTATATATGGCAGGAGGGGACACATTATACACTGAGCCCTGTAGTATGTATAGTATATATAGCAGGAGGGGGACACATTATACACTGATCCCTGTAGTATGTATAGTATATATAGCAGGAGGGACATATTATACACTGATCCCTGTAGTGTGTATAGTATATATAGCAGGAGGGGACACATTATACACTGATCCCTGTAGTATGTATAGTATATATGGCAGGAGGGGACACATTATACACTGAGCCCTGTAGTATGTATAGTATATATAGCAGGAGGGGGACACATTATACACTGATCCCTGTAGTATGTATAGTATATATAGACTTATCCTCACGATTGGTCACCAATAGTTGATCAGCTGAGCTGGCGCATGCGGTCAGCACCACTATACTCAGGGGTCACAGTGGAATGTAACAACAGGCACAGCTCCCACCCATTTCCGGATCAGCTCATCGGTCATGTTCCTCAGTGGTAGACGATGGCCCATCAACTTTCGATGATCTATCCTGAAGGTATATCAATAGTGTTTGTGCCTGTTTATTTAGAACCATTGAACAGTAGAACTTGTACCGCAAAAAAACAAGCTCTCAGATCGCTACACTACATAGACAGAAAATATAAAAGTTATCATTTTTTTTAAAGTGGGGAGGAAAAAACAAAAATAGAAAAAAGAGCTGCGTCCCTAAGGCGTTAATTATCATTACCTTGCATATTAACCTAAATAAGCTACAGCCCATAAGTATACAGTCAGGAGGATGAGCTGTGATGCCCTCAATTATAACTGTGTGACAGGAGCTGTGTGATCATCATCAGTAACTGTGACAGGAGTGTCTGTGTCCCCTTCCAGACCGTTTGTGGGGTAGATTCATGAAACAGCATCACAGACTGAGAAATGTACTGGAGTCAGACAGCATAAACCCAAATAGATCTGAGCGGGTCAGAATTGGGATCACATGACCATCTGAGGAAAGAGAGGCCAGAGTGTCAAGTAGAGAGAAATAAGTAACCAAGGTATATAGAGAATGGAGAAAAATCACCGGAGCGACCCTTCACCAATTCAGGTATATCAGAGAGCAATTGGGGATGAACTGACGAGAAAGGTCTTACCACGGCCTGCGAATGGGATGTCATCCGCCACTCAGAGCCACTCATTGTCCTGCTGTATAACCAAACTGTATGTGAGCCTTAAAGGGGCTTTGCACAGAAAATACTATTGATGACCCACTCGGGATCCCATCCGATCAGCTGATTATGCGTCTGCTGACAGCGCCTCCATCCTCTGTATATCGTCTGGCACCTGTAACTGCCGGCATGGCTCCCATTGATTTCAATGAGAGATGTGCTTACAATTACAAGTGCCGGCCGATATACAGGGGACAGAGCAGAGGCTTCCGCTCTGAGCCCTGTGTATTTGTGGTGCTGTCAGCGGGCGCACAATCTGCTGATTGGTCCAGGTCCCCAGCGGCAGACCCCAACCGGTCAACTACTAATGACCTATCTTGAGGATAGGTCATCAATAGTATTTTCCCTGGAAGACCCCTTTAAGTCAGAACTAATAAGTGGAGATTCCCCTTCAGGATTTTTTGATAGAGAGCAAATCCATGGTTCCATCAATTAGGAAAAGCCAACCAGATCGTTGCACAGGGGGCCATTGCCACAAGTACGTGTAGTGCACCATGCAGGCTTACAGCACAATGAGTTTTTCCCAAAGTATTAGAAAAGGTGGGCTGCCCCACACTATCACAGGATACCACCCAGATTTCCCTTCTGCATACTGCTGGGAAGTGGTCTTTGTACCTGCCCATGTATCAGTAAGGCTTCCTGCACACGACAGGTTCGGATCCAACATGCGGGATCCTGTGCCCGGCCGGTGACGCCACTCAGCAGTCCAGATTCTTCTTTGTCTGCCCTGCAGGTGCGCCGGCTGACGCCCATGCGCATTACAGATAAAGCTGCGCCGTCTCTAGGCAATGACGCTGATCCTACGACCCTTCTGCAGTGCTCACTGCGGAGGTCCGCGGGACAGACGGCTTCCATTGACTTCCATGGAAGCCATTGGTGCGGAAAACCGCACAGAATGGAGCATGCTGTGATTTTTTTTTTCCGCTAATGTGCAGAAAGCAGCAGGTCTCCATAGGAGGCTATGGGCAGCACTTGCTGCGGAATCCGGAGGCAGCTGCCAGCCACGGATTCTGCAAATCAAATCCGCTCGTGTGCAGGAGCCCTGCGTATGGCTATTGTTCTGTGGATTGTTGGTCTTAGTATATAGCGACATCAAAACAGGTTTTTCTTAGTGTTTTTTATTGTGCAAAAGTATTAAAACATTAGTAAAATCCTTATAAATGTGGTATCAACATAATCTTACTGACCCGTGGGATAGACGTAAGATGTTGTATAACCATATGGTGACGCTGTAAGAAATACTAGAGTTTCCTTTTTTTTCCATTTATCTCCCCTCCCTAAGGCCGCCTGCAGAGAGCGGCACATACTTACCCGCGGCTCCGGCTGTTTGATGTGCCGGCTTGCCGCGCAGCCGGCGCATGCGCAGACCGGAGCCGGCGGCCGGGTAGTGACATTTCTGTGCGGCTGTCTGCGAGCCCCGCACAGAAACAGAGGATGCCGCGATTTGTTTGCCGCACGAGATTTCGCTCGGCCAAATCGCGGCCGTCTGCATAGGATTGCGTTTGTTAACGCAATCTCATGCAGGCTTCCAGCGGCGGAATTTCCACTCATGTGCAGGCGCCCTAAAAATGGAATAATCGTCAATCAAAAAGTTTTTGTGTGCATGAACTCATCCTGCAAACCCCCCCCCCGGCCCGCAAACAACTTAGAAACTGGAAAAATAACATTTTGGATTTGAGAATAATATTCTTAGAATCCGTATTTTTGTAACAATCTGATATTGCTATAATTATGCTGACATGGAGAATAAGGTAACACGTCTTTTATACCTTAAGGTGACGCTGTAAAAAGGAAACCCAAAATCTATAGCAGGATTTCTTTGGTTTCTGCATCCTCCCCCTAAAAGAAAGGTTTTCAATACATTAAAGTGGTTTGTTAAGCCTTTTGGCTCCACAGCTGATAAGAGAAAGTCTCGCTAGGCCGGTTCTGGAACTCCTATAAAGTTGAAGTGCCGTTCATGTGACTGTTGTAGCCTTGGCGGTCGCGTGTGCATGAATGGTACATGACCACTGAGGCTGGTGATTGGCTGCAGAGGATCACATGAACTCTGAACAGCACTTTTCTGCTACAGCTACTTTTGGAATAGAAGCAGCCGCGCTGGAGCTTTGGGACATTTAACCCCTTGAGTGGCGGGTTTCCTACCACCCTGTCGTGCCCACCAGGGCAGGTTTTTTAAAATGGTCTAATCATTGAATTTCAACTAATTTTGCAGTTGCGTCCCAAGAGCCATAACTTTTTCATTTTTCCATTGACATGGCCATATAAGGGCTTGTTTTTTGCGGGACAAGTTGTGATTTTTTAAACAGGAGGGAGGAAAAAAAGAAATGGGGAAAAAAGAAAAAAAGGGACCATGTCATTAAGGGGTTAAATAATGTATTAACTTCCTTCTCTGGGTCATTACGACGCACACGGATACCACATGTGTGATTGTATTTTTGATTTTTTACAAAGTAAAGGGAGACAAGGGTTTTTATAATTTTTTTTATAATTTTTTTACTTTTTTTTTTTTTTTTGTCCCTTTAGGGGACTTCCACAGGGACCCATCAGGACCCCTGATCACATTCCGGGGGTCCGATGGTGACAGCCCTTTACATGCTGCAGTGACAGCCCTTTACATGCTGCAGTCACATAGACTGCAGCATGTAAAGGGTTAACACAGCAGAGATCGGAGGTTTTCTCTGATCTCTGCTGTAAGAGCAGGTACCTAGCTGTCCTCTCACAGCCAAGCACCAAGCTCTCCCTGCCACAGAGACCATCGGCTTGCTTCTGACAAGCCGATGGTCTCTATGGCAACCTGTAAACAAAGCAGGAGTTTGCCGACATATCGGCAATATCTTCTGCTGGCTTTTCAAAGCCCTTGCACTGCTCCATGTGGGTCTGTGCAGGCAGAGCACACTGTCACAGCTTGTGGCATTGTGCTCTGCAGCTCCCATAGTGATACATAGCCCGGAAATCTTCCGGGCAGTATCGCTATGAGCAGTGGAGCTCGTCCCCGGAAAATTTCCGGGCGTGCCACTTAAGGGGTTAAAAGGTGAGTGATACTTTTTCTTTCTTCCGTGTCCTTATCTGCTGCCCGCCTAATTTTTATAATTCTTGGAAACCCCTTTAAATGTACTTTAAAATTATATCTTTAAAACATGCAATTCGTATTGTAATTTAAAGCACTTCTACAGCTATTTAACAGAAAAATTAAAATGCTTATGGCTCTTGGAATGCAGTTGTTATGGCCGCTGATCACCCCTACATTCTTCCAAGTTTATGTGCAACAGATGTGGCAATGTTCCTGTATCTCATAGTGCCACCAGGAGGAAATTCAACCGGCCAGCCTCCTAAAGGATGAGCATGCACCCCCCAGCTTTGCTGCCCTTGGGCAATCAAACCCAGGTTATTTAAAGGATAGGCTATCAATAGTAGATCAGCGGTGGTCTGCAGGCCTGGAAACCTGTTGTCAGGCAGTGGGCTTGTACACAGAACTGATATCTACAGGATGTAAACAGCTCTGTTCTCGCTGCAGGGACTAGGCTTGATATTACAGGCAAAGTTCCCATTAAAGTAAATGGCCTGTAATACCAAGCCTCGCCACTGCAGTCGGAATTGAGTTGTCTACTTCTTGCAGAAATCAAAGCTAAGTGGCTGAGCACACCAGCCAGCAAACAACTGATCAGCGGAGTTCCTGGGCAATGGACCCCGTGATTTCCGGTATGGCGCTCAGCCAATCACAGGCAGCTCTTGCCTGTCATTCATTCAGCGAGAGCTGCCTGTGATTGGCTGAGCACCTCAGCCAATCAAAAGCAGCTCTTTCAGCAGGCGAGGATTTTAATTCCCCGCCTGCTGAAAGAACTTTAGTGCAGAGTCGGGGACAGCGCATACAGGACGCAGCTGATCCCCGGCAGCTGAAGAAAGGTGAGTATGTTTTTCTTTTGTATACTAGTTTGGCTTGTTTTTCAGGGAAGGGCTTATATTTAAAGTCCTTCCCTGAAAAACAATTAAGGGGTGTCGGCAGCTGGATCCTCTTGCACAGCTGGCATCTGTGACAGCTGCGCTAGGGAATTCTTTATTCCCCGCAGGGATGAAGAAAACATCTGCCGCATGTGGCAGATGTGTTCTTCATACCCGCAGGGGACATGGCAACGGTGGACAGGTAAGTATATATTTATATATATTTTTTTTTACACTATAACGGATGATTTTAAGGGAAGAGCTTATATTTAAAGCTGTTCCCTGAAAAACAATTAAGGGGTGCCGGCAGACCATTGCCTTCAATGGAGCCCCCGGCAGCAGTCGGGGCTCCATTGAAGGCAATGCACGGACCTTCACCCACGCATGTTTTTGTGCGTACAAGGGTGCGCACCTATGTACGCACACACTCGTATGAAGCCACCCTCATGCATATGTGCCCATCGTGACCATGTGGGCATATTCTCCTTGGATGCTCTCCTAATCTTCTGCATATGGATGGGATCAAGGTACTACCACATCAATACAAAGCAAACCCAGACTCAGAGGTGCCAGCAGGTTGTTCTCCAGCTAGGAACCCTGCTGGGCACTGGGTAAGTTCAATCCCTTTTAACCCTATGTTTACCTGTTGTTCACACAGAAAATTTTCATGAAGTCATAGTTACTTCAGAGGAACTGAGGAATAAAATATGTATACACTTAGAGTAGTGTTAGATTCTCCTCAGACTGCACATACGGATGTTGCTCTCCAGTATGTGCCACCCCTCCCATTCTCCCATTGGAGTACATACAACTTTTTGATCTCTTTTTATTACATTTATTCTTGGAGACAAGGTTACCCAAAAAAAGCAGAATTCTGGCGTTATTTTTTTCTGCCGATGTTCACCGTGCATCGGAATAATGCATTACTTTGATAGAGCGGACTTTTACGTATGCGACAATACCAAATATGTATTTTCTTTGGAGTTCAAATTTTATTACCTTCTTCTTTTAATAATTAGTAAAACTTTTTAAAACTTATTTTTACTTTTTATTTTAGTCATAGTAGCATAGTTCTAGCATTCGTAAGGCCGTATGAAGACAATGTCCATCTAGTCCAGCCTGTCTATCCTTCTGTGCTGTTGATCCAGAGGAAGGCAAAAAACCCCAAGAGCAGAAGCCAAATAGCCCTTTTGGGGAAAAAAATTCCTTTCCGACTCCCTAATGGCAATCAGACTAATCCCTGGATCAACCCCTAATAGTTCCTACCTACCTGTATACCCGGATTAACAATTAACCTAAGATTTATATCCTGTAATATCCTTCCTCTCCAGAAAGACATCAAGTCCCCTTTTAAACTCCTCTATGGATTTTGCCATCACCACTTCCTCAGGCAGAGAGTTCCCCCTATGGCACAAGAATTTGCCATGCTTTGATCGCTCCTGCAATATGATGTAATGCCATAGCAATGTAATATGTAATATAATGTAAAGCCTTGGGCATGGCCTACTGCTAAGGCCTGGGGCAGCCATGACACCAGCACAGCTCCCTGTGAGCTTATTGCGGTTGGGCCACCCAGAACATCAGCCGGGGGATTTAAATGCTGCTGTCAGAATTGACGGTGGCACTTAAAGGGTTAACAGCTCCGCTGAGCCACGCGGCTTAATTGAGATGTTGCTGCCAGGTTTCAGCTGTAAGAAATAGCTGGCAGTCGCGTTGTATGGTGGGAGATCACCCCACGATCTCTCTCCATACACACCCTGAACGTGCAGGACGTAACCTTATGTCCTGTGTCGTTAAGGGGTCAAGGGTCGATCAAATAACTATGTATAAATACATTAGAGGACAATACAAGGATCTCTCCCATGATCAGTTTATACCCAGGACTGCGACGGTAACAAGAGGGCATCCGCTACGTCTAGAATAAAGCAGGATTTATCACCAACACAGAAGAGGGTTATTTACTGTAAGAGCAGTGAGACTGTGGAACTCTCTGCCTGAGGATGTGGTGATGGCAAAATCCATAGAGGAGTTTAAGAGGGGACTAGATGTGTTTCTAGAGCACTATGATATTACAGGATATAGACATTAAATAACCAGCAGGATTGTCAATCCGGTTCTTGGAGTCAGGCAGGAACTATCAAACATTGATCCAGAGAATATTCTGACTGCCATTATGGAGATGGGAAGGAATTTTTTCCTTCAAATGGGCAAAATTGACTTCTGCCTCACTGGGGTTTTTTGCCTTCCTCTGGCAAGAGATGTCACCCAGTTACTAGAGTCTGAGAGGGGGCCAATTATTGGAATGCAATAAGATGGATTGTTGTTTTGACAAATTGCTTGCCACCTGAGCCGTTCTGATCAGACTGTTAGGTGTTGGGACCATTGAATGTGTGAGGGCACACAAGGTGGGTACTGTTGTATCTTGTCTCCACCACAAGTATGGGTGGAAACCTAGTGATGAGTTGTATGCGCCTAGTGTATGCCCACAAACTACTGATTGCCTGCCTTGAGCAAGGTCCCAGCAGTGTGGGGACTGAGGTTTGCCTTGGATGAAGGGTTAGGATTAGGGTTACCATCCCCGTAGCCTACCATCATCTCGGGCAACAGCTCTGCTCTTCCTTGCCGGTGTATAATGCATCCAGAAAAATACCTTCCTCCAGCAGAGCTGGCAAGTATGCTCACCTTCTCCCCGGCCTGTAAAGGCCGCCCGACATGACCCCTCTGCAGTTCCAGTGGCGCTTGTGGCATCAGCCTCTTGAAGTGCAGCCACTCACTCTCCCTTTTCGCCCTGGGAACTCTGTTGGCCAGTGCGCTGTCGGGCTCCGCTATGTGGTTCCCGCTCCCCTGCAGTGTGTTCCTGCCACAATGGCCCCCGAGAACGAGGACACTGTTCCATAACGGCCACGCGGTTAGTTTCCCCGTCTGCTGCAGCACGCACTGCTATAAGCAGTTCTATCGCAGGCCACCTAGTCACTGTCCCCTGGAGCAAGGTCCTAGCAGCGTGGGGATTCAGGTTTGCCTAGGCTGGAAGGTTAGGGTTAGTTTAAGTCTTAGGCTTACATTATTAGCTGATAATGCTTCCATGTGAATGCTGCCCCGCTCTCACATTTACAGCTAATAATGTAAGCCTAACACTGAAACAAACCCTAACTCTCCATCCAAGGCAAACCTCAGTCCCCATACTGCTAGGACCTTGCTGCGGACAGCCAATCAGTAGCTCGTGGGCGTACACTGGGCGGATACAGCACATCACTAGGTCTCAAACCATACTTGTGGTGGAGACAAGATACAACAGTACCCACAAGGTGACCAAGCCAAGGATGCCCTCGACAGACTAGTAGTAAGGTGGATTGTCTGATTGTCCAACAAGCATAAGCAGCTCCAACTGTTTTATTGTCCACCAACCAGATACAGGTGGCACCATTAGTACAGGCCCTGTGTCTGTTGGAACCATTTCCAGATGCTTGGCTGAAGGATATTTAGACTCAAGGTACCCATTATGTGTACTGCCTTTGACACCAACCCACCATTGCCTCCATTTGCCATAGTGTTGTGACAGATGAAACTGTACTGCTACGGAGTTGAACTGGGTTGTCTTTAGTAACGAATTAAAGTTTATTTTGGGCCTTAATAATGGCTGTGTTTTTATCTGGAGAACTTGGGGTAATGCCTCAATTCTGTCTTTGCTGTGGGTTAGCACACTGTCTCCACTGCTGGTGTAATAGTCCTAGGGGTCATCGCATATGACAGTTGGTTGCCCCTAGTAGTGGTACGAGGGACAATGACAGTTCAGCAATATGTTCAGGACATCCCGTAGCCACATGTGTTCTTCTCATGGTGACTCCCGAGAGGCATTTTCCAGCAGGATAATGCTCAACAACACACACAAAGGTGTTACAAGAATGCATCCACAACATTGCCACACTTCCGTGGTTGCCCGGATGCCAGATTTATCACCAATGGAACATGCATAGGACCATCTGGCATGCCAACTTCAATAGCCTATGAGTTTGTATTATATAGAGGCTCAGTTACTGAAAATGTGGAGCGATATGCTGCAGGATACCATATAGAGCTATGCCCACCCGTATCACATCTTGTAATCAAGCTAAAGGTGGTAATAGAGACTAAAAGGGTACTAGAGCCTCCATGCCCACCCATATCACATTTTGAATCCAATCTAGAGGCAGTACAATAGTGTACTAGAGCATCCATGCCCATATCATATCTTGTATCCAAGCTAGAGGTGGTGCAACAGGGTAC
This sequence comes from Eleutherodactylus coqui, assembly GCF_035609145.1. Lineage (NCBI taxonomy): Eukaryota > Metazoa > Chordata > Amphibia > Anura > Eleutherodactylidae > Eleutherodactylus > Eleutherodactylus coqui. The sequence goes on from NC_089849.1 coordinate 122,432,451, forward strand.
TAGCGCCAGCATGTCTCCCGTATCACATCTTGTATCCAAGCTAGAGGCAGAACAACATAGAATCATAGAATGGTAGAGTTGGAAGGGTCCTCCAGGGTCATCGGGACCCCAGCCTCCTGATCAGTGCAGGATTCACAAAAATCATCCCAGACGTACCAATGCAGACAGATAATATGCACAAGTCACAGCACAATCAGCACGGATGGTTTAGTCAGAGGGGAATAGCTGAGCGGGTTTAGCCTGGAGTAGGATGATGCAGAAGGCCATACCTGTTGAGAGAGAGAAGGTAGATAGATGTTATTGCCATGGTCATAGAATCATAGAATGGTAAAGTTGGAAGGGACCTCCGGGGTCATCGGGACCAACCCCCTGCTCAGTGCCGGATTCACTAAATCATCCCAGACAGATATTTGTCCAGCCTTTGTTTGAACACTTCAATTGAAGGAGAACTCGCCACCTCCCGTGGTAACCTGTTCCACTCATTGATCACCCTCACTGTCTAATATCTAATTTGTGTCTCCTCCCTTTCAGTTTAATCCCATTGCTTCTAGTCTTTCTTTGTGCAAATGACAATAGGGCTGATCCCTCTGCTACAGCCTCCATGCCCCCTGTATCTTATCTTGTATTTAGAGGTGGTACCGCAGGGTACTAGAGCCTCCATGCCCACCCTTATTACATTTTGAATCCAAGCTAGAGGTGGTACAGCAGGGTACTAGAGCCTCCATGCCCACCCTTATCACATTTTGAATCCAAGCTAGGGGCGGTACAATATTGTAAAAGAGCGTCCATGCCCACCTGTATCATATCTTGTATCCAAGCTAGAGGTGGTACAACAGGGTACTATCACCTCTATACCTGCCAGTATCACATCTTGTATTCAAGCTAGAGGCGGTACAACTGGGTACTAGATCCTCTATGCCTACCCGTATCACATCTTGTATCCAAGCTAGGGGCAGTACAACAGGGTACTAGAGTCTCCATGCCTGCCTGTATTACATCTCGTATCCAAGCTAGGAGGTGGTACAACAGGGTACTAGACCCTCCATGCCCACCTATATCACAGCTTGAATCCAAGCTAGAGGCGGTACAATAGTGTACCAGAGCGTTCATGCCCATATCATATCTTGCATCCAAGCTAGACGTGGTACAACAGGGTACTAGAGCCTCCATGCCCCCTGTATCACATCTTGTATCCAAGCTAGAGGTAGTACAGCAGGGTACTAGATCCTCAATACCTGCCCGTATCATATCTTGTATCCAAGCTAGAGGTGGTACAACAGGGTATTAGAGCCTACATGCCTGCCCGTATCACATCTTTTATCCAAGCTAGAGGCGGTACAACAGGGTACTAGATATTCCATACCTGCCCGTATCATATCTTGTATCCAAGCTAGAGGTGGTACAACAGGGTACTAGATCCTCCATGCTCACCTGTATCACATCTTGCATCCAAGCTAGAAGCAGTACAACAGGGTATTATCGCCTCTATGCCCGCCCATATTAGATCTTGTATCCAAGCTAGAGGTGGGGTGGTACAACAGAGTACTAGAGCCTCCATGCCTGCCCGTATCACATCTTGTATCCAAGCTAGAGGTAATACAACAGGGTACTAGATCCTCCATGCTCACCTGTATCACATCTTGTATCCAAGCTAGAAGCAATACAACAGGGTATTATCGCCTCTATGCCCGCCCATATTAGATCTTGTATCCAAGCTAGAGGTGGGGTGGTACAACAGAGTACTAGAGCCTCCATGCCTGCCCGTATCACATCTTGTATCCAAGCTAGAGGTAATACAACAGGGTACTAGATCCTCCATGCTCACCTGTATCACATCTTGTATCCAAGCTAGAAGCAATACAACAGGGTATTATCGCCTCTATGCCCGCCCATATTAGATCTTGTATCCAAGCTAGAGGTGGGGTGGTACAACAGAGTACTAGAGCCTCAATGCCTGCCCGTATCACATCTTGTATCCAAGCTAGAGGTAATACAACAGAGTACTAGAGCCTCCAAGCCAGTCTGTATCACATCTTGTATCCAAGCTAGAGGCGGTACAACAGGGTATTATCGCCTCTACGCCCGCCCATATCAGATCTTGTATCCAAGCTAGAGGTGGGGTGGTACAACAGAGTACTAGAGCCTCTATGCTCACCTGTATCACATCTTGTATCCAAGCTAGAGTTGGTACAGCAAGGTTCTAGAGCCTCCATGCCCGCCTGTATTACATTTTGTATCCAAGCTAGAGGCGGTACAACAGGGTACTATCACCTCTATGCCTGCCCGTATCACATCTTGTATTCAAGCTAGAGGCGGTACAACAGGGTCCTGTTGTGTGTGTATATATATATATATATATATATATAGTTTTCTGTCATCATCTTCTCACTGCCATGTAATCTTTCCGTTGATGGTGCAGCGTAAGAGATGACCTGGGGTTTCTGTGAGGGTATATGTATATATTGCCATATGTTTTTTATGCTTTTATACCTGTATGCAAGTTCTATTCAAAGTTAAAATGAGAAAAACTTATATGTCGCCTTACATCAGATATTCCAAAAGTTTGCAAGGCTGAGAGAGATGTGTCCAGAAATTCAGAGATGATACAGAACCGAACACGAAGGCCGCGTGCTTGGCTGTTTTCCCAGAGGCGCCGTATCAAGATAACGACTGTTTAACTACGTATATGACTATCAGTACCTCAGCCGGAAATCCAGACTTCCCATATATGGTTATGCGGTGAATTTGAGCCAATGAGCCCATCACCCATTCCTAGTGATGAGACCAAAGGGTATAAGACCCCATGTAATCGGTAATAAAGTGCGCAGTCATGTCCCCGTGTGAGGAACTTTACCAGACCTCCGTGTGTGGTGTCTCTTCTTTACCGCCAGCAACAGGGCATTGGGGTGGGCCTGATTGGTGCTGTACGCAGAATTTTCCCTGACAAATGGCGCCCAACAAAGTGGGGCGGTAAAACCGGAGCCGTGCAGCCCTGTCCACCCGGATCCACGCCACGGGGAAGCCGTCCTGCTGCAAACAGAGCCTGATCAACTCACAGAACTCCAGGTAAGACCGGCATATATTTATGTTGTGTTTTACGCTGAGAGTTTTGCAGCAGGAGGGACTATCTGTGTTTTGTGACCGGACGGGTTGGGTTAAGAGTTCTACACGGTAACTCGTGTGGGCTTCGGGTTTGCCGTCACGGACCACTGACCGTGATAAGCGCACCAATCGCTCACCCAGGGACTAGTCATTAGTCTATTTGTACTTTGAAGTCCGTAGTGTTTTAACGATAGTGAAGGTTGTTTATTGTATCTGCAGAATTTTTTTCTCTTTCTTTTCATTTAGTCTCATAAGAGAAGGGACCCTCGGTTGTTTTTCCAGTATATAAGGGGCTAACAATTTGATTTAAGAGGGATGCATTTTGTGAGACAGGCTTCATAGGAGAAGGGACCCTCGGTTGTTTTGCCTTATATATGGGGCTAACGATTAGATTTCAGAGGGATGCATTCTGTGAGGCTGGTTCCATAGGAGAAGAGACCTTCGGTTGTTTTGCCAGTATATAAGGGCCTGACAATTTGGTTTAAGGAGGATACATTCTATGGAGCGTGTTATTATTATTATTGTTGTTCTAATATGCGTAAGACCTTATTAAAGAAGACGGAGCCCCTTATGGGCCGCCGCCGTGTGAATCAATTGATGGCGGAGAGACAAGGGTCCCAATTTGTAAACTGTAAGAAAACTCTTATGAAAATGTGTGACATCGACCCGCACGGTAGATTACAATATAGGGACTGGAAGGAGGTCTTTAGGACCAAGAAGGGCGCCTTGAAAGATCAAGGGTTGCTAGAAAGTGCTGAAGTGAGAAGCAGAGAGACAGTCAGAGAAAGTTAAGTATGTGCACATTATTTGTTTAAGAAAGTATCCGTAAGTGAAATGTTGGAAAGTACAGTAAGTGATCAAGAGGGTGTCGGGAGAGTGTCTATTGAAGGTTATATTGGCAGTTAGGTAGGGAGAGGAATATGGGAAACAAGCAAAGTCGAGAGGAAAGTTACAAAGCATGTGATTTGTTGGCAGAGAGGAAAAGGTGTATAATACTAGATAGATATAGATGTATGTGTATATATGTATATATGTGTGCAAATGGTTAACTGAGCTTGCTTTTAGAGGAGAAGGATTGTTTACTTGAAGCTGCAGCTTGTGTCTAGCTTTCAAGGTCAAGCGATAACAAAGCGAGAGAAAATGCAATACTAACCCTGGAAAGTAGCCTTGCTTGCTGTAATGGAATGAATCTAATACTGTCTTACAAGGCAGGAAATATAGCAATTTCTAAGGTATATTCTTACTGGGTTCTGAATTCACAAATTGACACGTCTTGGTCTCTTTCATACAGGTGTAAGTTATACCCCACTCACATCCTGTGGGGGCTTTTAAGAATATAGGGGTTGAAAATGAAGAACATGTTGCGCTGTCAGAAGGTCCCAGCATATGTGTTAATTATGAGTTCAAATGCAGGGAATAGTTAAACTAAAACAACTTATTCAGTCTGTGTTTCATATTCGTAGAGAGATAACAGTTATTTTGCAAAGGTGGGGGCTTTCAGATTCACTCTAAGCTCAGGGTCACAGATTCTAAAATACTTCAGCGTTTAATATAGCATATAATAGCTTCAGTAAATAAGAAAGATAGAATGTCTGTCACTCAGCAAATTTTTTTTCACATAATTTGTAAAAGATAGCGCTCATTCACAATCTCATCTCAATAGAATCATGTACTTTATAACATTATAGCACTCACCTCAATGTTTTTCAACTGATGTATGTATGTTTGTCACACTTTTTTTCTGTGTATCTGTATGTACTGGTACACCTACAATGGGGGGTGACGGGGCAGACTTGAGCGCATGGATGGATGAGAGTTAGTGCCCAGTGTTCAGGCTGTGATGAATGTAAAATGTGTGATGCGGATATTGACTGGGGATAAAAGTCCCCCCCCCCCCCATGCATAAGACTTTACTTGGTTGTGATGTGGACTTGCGGACTGTAAAGCTTAAATGAAGTTGTGAAAATAGAAGCAAGCAGCCAGTATCGAAGGAGTGGAGCTAGATGATGTAAAGGACGTAATGTTTCATCCCTCTTGTCCACAAGGGAGGGGGTGAGGATCTTGAGCAGCTAGTAAAAGTTTTTTTTTGTTTTTTTTTCCTCTCTCAAATTTGATAAGACATTGCAGGCAGGATCAGATTAATAATGAATTTGCTTAAAGGATATCACATTTCAAATATTAATAGGTGTTTGTAGATTATTCTGCCCTGATGTAACTCATGTCTCTGTTATTGGTGCTAACATCTTACAGGCCTTATCTGCATCCATCAAATCTTTTTACAATGTTGTACTACCTGAAACCCGGCGACTCTTCTTACAATTGAGTACCCTGGTTCAAAGGGGGGAGGAGAAGGCATAGGTGATCTAGGTATTGCAAATCAGCCATTTTTAAATTTTTTGCAACAAGATTCTGATCTTTTTGAAATAGAATATCAGCAGGATTGTCTAGCATTGATGCAACAAGAAAATTTAAGTTTTAATAAGTTACTGAAAGCCCTTGTTAACAATGCATATTTTGAGTTGTTTTTTATAGATGGTACAAGGGTGATTGACAACTCCACACTGGATATGCAGTGGTCACACAACAAGATATCCTAAAAGCAGAATGCCTCCGCATGTCTCAGTACAAGAAGCGGAACTAAAGGCCCTCACTGAGGCGTGTAGAGTGGCAGAAGGTAAGACGGCAACCCTTTACACTGACTCCCGGTATGCATTTGGCATAGCTCATGATTAAGGCCCAAAATGGAAGGCCAGACAGTTTTTTACCTCAGCAGGACAACCAATTAAGAATGGTGCAGCGGTGCAGAGTCTCATGGAGACCCTACTTCTACCTGACAAAGTGGAGAGCTCACACCAATTCCTACACTGGAGAAACAAGAGGCAACGCCATCACAGACCACACAGCAAGGCAGCGGCCCTCAAGCCATGGAAGAAAAGAAGAATTTAACAATAACTTTGGACTTTGACTAAAAACTTGGACTTTGATAAAAACTTTGGACTTTGATATGCTAAAGACTTTACAGTTACAAGCCAGCAAGAAAGAAAAAGACAAATGGACTAAATATGGGAGCAGCAGAAACAGGACGGTGTATGGTGAACAGTCAACAGCACTTTCCCACCATGGTCCCTGTGCCCCATGATGGCCCAGCTGACGCACGGAAAGACGCACCTCTCAAAGCAGCAATGATGTCGGTGCTTGAACAAGGACGGGTGGCTCCTGGGTTTTCTGTAGCTGCTGCATCATTTGTCCAATTTTGCATGATCTTTGCCATAAGCAACAGGGCAGAAGTAAATTTGCCACATCACACTTGCCGGGGCCACTCTACCCATTTCAGGGATTTCAAATTGGCTACATTCAGCTCCCACTTGTTGGGAAGTATGAATATGTGCTTGTTGTTGTTGATGTCTTTTCAGGTTGGAGGCTTACTCTGTTACCAAAGTAAATAAGCAGGTAACCGCATGGAAGCTCATGAATGAGGTAATCAGCAGATACGGGGCACCGGAAGTGATTGAGTCAACAAAGGTACACACTTCACAGGTGAAATAATGCAACACATCATGTCTGCTTTGGGTATATTCCAGACTTTTTACACACCCTACCATCCGCGGAGTAGTGGGAAAGTAGATACAAAAGGCAATGAAGAAAAGGGGCAAATCTTGAATTGAGTGTCTTCCATTAGTTTTTCTTTTTCTCCGGAGGGTACATGCCTCAGTGGCAGAGTTTGGGGAATGATTTTCTTGTTAATTTTGTCATAGGCCTCTCCAAGGAATTGTCAATAATGCATTCTGCAGTCTCTGCTTTCCTCCCAGGTCCTACAGATGAGTGTCACAATCTGAAACCAGGTGACAGGGTCTATGTAAAAAAAGTTTGAGAGAGAAACCCGGTTTAAAGGTCCTTACCAGATGTTGCTCACCACCCCAACTGCAGTCAAGCTCGAAGGAAAGCCCACTTGGATCCACACTTCGCACTGAAAAAACTCATGATCCTGTATATCCTTTACATGCTATAATGTGGTACAATTCCTCTAACATACACCTTTGACTACTGTACACTAGCCCCCTGTTTCAGAACAAATTAATACAATCAAATGTGCAATATGAAGACTACACTGAGGGTGAGAATCCAACACCGCATCGTGCTAAGAGATAAGTTGAGACTCCAGGTGGTAACTTTGATCCACATGTATACATAGATGCAATAGGAGTGCCAAGGGGGGTGCCAGATGAATTTAATTCTAGAGATCAGGTTAAAGCAGATTTTAAGTCCTTATTTGCTATTGTCACTGTTAATAATAATGTAGATTGGATGAATTATATCTATTACAATCGGCAGAGGTTTGTAAACTACACCAGAGATGCTTTACAAGGGTTAGCTGACCAGTTAGGGCCCACTGCATCCATGGCGTTCCAAAATAGAGTGGCCCTGGATATGATTTTAGCAGAAAGAGGTGGGGTATGTAACTTCCTGTATGTGTATTATCCCTTTGATCAAAAAGAGTATGAGTAAGGGACTGGATAATGTGACCAAAATTTCCCTTGTTTGAAAAAAGATGAAGAGCCAGTTCCGATAGTGCCAACTACGTACGTTACCAGAAAAATGGAGAAATGTACTAGTACTGCGCCTGCCCCGGTCTCATAAGATGAATTGTCAGTAGAATTCCCATTTGCCTAGGGATAGTGCAGAAGACCATAGGTTCGAGCGAGGGCACACCCTGTGGGGTGTTAACTTGTACAGATAGAGGGTATGGATGCCCGGAAATGAGCCCAGGGAATCCATGGCCTCCTTCTGAGGTGAGGTAGGGATCCCACCTCCTAGGAGTAGGGACTTACAGGCAGTGGGAAAACCCTGATGCAAGGGAGAGGCGACCGAGGAAGAGTGCAAGGCCTGGTGCTTGATCTCCATATAAGTTTTTAGGGGGGTTTGTGAGGGTATATGTATATATTGCCATATGTTTTTTATGCTTTTATACCTGTATGCAAGTTCTATTCAAAGTGAAAATGAGAAAAACTTATATGTCGCCTTACATCAGATATTCCAAAAGTTTGCAAGGCTGAGAGAGATGTGTCCAGAAATTCAGAGATGATACAGAACCGAACACGAAGGCCGCGTGCTTGGCTGTTTTCCCAGAGGCGCCGTATCAAGATAACGACTGTTTAACTACGTATATAATCATCAGTGCCTCAGCCGGAAATCCGGACTTCCCATATATGGTTATGCGGTGAATTTGAGCCAATGAGCCCATCACCCATTCCTAGTGATGAGACCAAAGGGTATAAGACCCCATGTAATCTGTAATAAAGTGCGCAGTCATGTCCCCGTGTGAGGAACTATACCAGACCTCCGTGTGTGGTGTCTCTTCTTTACCGCCGGCAGCGGGGCATTGGGGTGGGCCTGATTGGTGCTGTACGCAGAATTTTCCCTGACATTTCTACTGGTACCATTTTGGAGTGCATGAGTTTGTGATTGCTCTTTATGTTTTTCCTAGAGACGGGGTGACCAAGAAAGCGCAGTTCTGGCATTGTGTATTTTTTCTGACAATGTTCCCCTCAGGATAAATGATTATTAAAGATCAGACGTTTATGGATATGGTATTATCAAATATGTTGGGCTTTTTTGTTGTTTTTTTTTTTAATACAGAAAAAGGGGAGTGTTTAAACTTTTAATCCCTTAGTGACGAAGCCTGTTTGCACCTTAGTGACGGAGCCAAATTTTGGAAATCTGACATGCGTCGTTCAACGTGGCATAACTCCGTAAAGGCTTTACATACCCCAGTGATTCTGACATTGTTTTTTCGCCACATGTTGTACTTCATTTAGGTTGTAAAAAGAGACCGATATAATTTGTGTATATTTATTAAAAGTACCAATATTGGAAACATTTTGAAAAAATTGTCATTTTTTCACATTTTCAACCGTAATATCTCAAATATGTCCAAACATACTGTACAAATTTTTGATAAGATATATATTTCCATCTGTTTACTTTATTCTGAATGCACACTTGAAAAACTTTTGTGTTTTTTTTAACCATTTAGAGGACGTACCAATTTAACATTACTTTTCAGCATTTTGAGGAACACTTTGTTTTCCTGCACCAAGCCAAGTTTGCAAAGGCTCATGAGTGTCAGAATAATAGATACCCCCACAAATGACCCCATTTTAAAAACTACACCCCTTAGTGTATTCACTGAGGGGGTCATGAGTATTTTGACCCCACCAGTTTTTTTCATGAATTAATTCAATTTAGAGGAGAAAAAATAAAATTTCATATTTTTGCAAATATGTCATTTTAAAGGCATTTTTTTTCCTATAGTGCCCATGAAAATGAGGATTTACACCCCAAAATGGATACCCCCGTTTCTCCCGTGTTCAGAAACATACCCATTGTGGCCCTAATCTTATGTCTGGATGCACAACGGGACCCAAAATGAAAGGAGCAGTCGTCTTTCAGAACATAAATTTTGCTTGAAGGCGTTTTAGGCCCCATAGCACTTTTGTAGAGCTCTTGAGTGGCCAAAACCAAAGAGAACCCCCACAAATGACCCCATTTTGAAAACTAGACCCCTTAACGAATTTATCTAGGGGTGCACTGCCCATTTTGACCCCACAGTTTTTGAATGAATTCAAGCAAAGCAAAAGGAAAAAAATTTTGATTTAGTTTTTTGGCAAATCTGTCATTTTAAAAACTCCTTTTTTTGTACAGCACACACATGAATGAAGACTTGCACCCCAAAATAGATACCCCTGTTTGTCCCGTGTTCAGAGACATACCCATTGTGGCCCTAATCTTTTGTCTGGATGCACAACGGGGCCCAAAATGAAAGGAGTAGTCAGTGGCTTTCAGAACAGAAATTTAGCATGAAGGTGATTTAGGCCCCATTGCCCACTTGTAGAGCCCTGGAGCGGCCAAAACGACAGAGAACCCACACAAATGATCCCATTTTGAAAACTAGACCCCCTAACTAATTTATCTAGGGGTGTACTGTGTATTTTTACACTACAATTTTTGAATAAATCTAAGCAAAGCAGTAGGAAAAAAATTACAATTTTCATTTTTTTGGGCATTTGTATCAATTTAAAAACTATTTTTTTTGTACAGCACACATAGGAATGAAGACTTTCACCCCCAAATGGATACCCCTGTTTGTCCCGTGTTCAGAACCATACCCCTTGTGGCCCTAATCTACTTAAAGGACACATGGCTAGGCCTATAATGGAAGGAGCACCCATTGGATTTCAGGGTACAACGGAATAAATTCCAGGCCCCATTGCCCACTTGTAGAGCTATTGAGCGGCTAAAACGATAAGGAACCCCCTCAAATGATCCCATTTTGAAAACTAGACCCCTTAACGAATTCATCTAGGGGTGTACTGCGTATTTTGACCCCACAGTATTTGAATGAATCTAAGCAAAGCAGAAGGAAAAAATTACGATTTTCATTTTTTTGGCAATTTTGTCAATTTAAAAACTGTTGTTTTTTTTTGTACAGTATACATAGGAATGAAGACGTTCACCGCAAAATGGATACCCCTGTTTGTCCCGTGTTCAAAAACATACCCATTCTGGCCCTAATCTACTTACAGGGCCCATGGCAAGGCCTATAATGGAGGGAACACCCGTTGGATTGCAGGGCACAACTGAATACATTCCAGGCCCCATTGCCCACTTGTGCGGAATAAAAATTGACACCTTAAAAAAATTCCCCCCCGCACCCTTTTCGGCGTTCCCCAAATCTTAGATAAAAGTAATAATGTGAACTGTGTAGTATTTCCGAAGACAGGGGTAATTACGGAGGCTGGTTGGGATGGGTACATGGGGCAATAAAACCGTCTATCCCCCCTCCTCTCTTTTTGGGGGTATTTTGTGACCTCAGTAGCGGGTATGGGGTGTAAAAAGTGGCGCTCTGTGAGTCTCCGTAAGCTTGAGGAAGTGCGGCGGTCTCACACAGAAGACGCTCAACAAGCTGTTCCTGGAACTGCAGGAAGGCGAGCGTTCCCGGGGCTTCTTGTAAATTATTATTACAGGTAGCGGTCTGAATAACGCCGGGCTCACGCGGCCGTATGTGGAATGTGCTTGCAGAGGCCCGCAGCGGATCCCAGCTGTGACCCTGTGTACAGCCGCGTAATGTACTGCGCATAACTGCCTACTCACACAGGCGGTCATGCGCAGTACATTTTTTGGGGGGTTTGTATTTCCCGCACCGTTGCTTAGCGATGACGCGGGTACCCGCAGCCCGTATACAAGGTAGTTGCGTATGGGCTGCGGGTATATCCGCGACCATGGAGCACAATGAGCTCTATGTTGCGGATATCCGCAGTAAAATAAACCTGCTGCGTTCTCTTTTCTGCGAGTGGATTACGCAATTCCGACCCGCTAATGTGAGCGGAATTGTGTAATCCAATGCGATTGATCTGCGTATTACCGCGGATCAGACGCATGTGGAATATGTAATTCCTATCCGGTCATGTGAGACCGGCCAAAGGTAGATCACTACCTTTTTATCACGTGACCGGGGACCGCTCAACGAGGCCACCCGTCACTGCTCCAGGCTCTCGGCGACCGTTGGTCGCTGGGAGTAAGGAGATTTTAAATTTCCTGGGCTCCCCGACTCCTGCGCATGTGTTCGGTGTTTTGCCGGCAGTTGTATGTGCAGAATCCGGGAAAGTTCACGGAGGAAGATCGCGTCGGGGTGCAAATATGGAGGCCTCCAGTAAAAAGTTTCATCTGATCTCACCGATCGCATCGGTGAGGGGAGATGAACCTTCACCTTTTTTTAAACTTTTTTCATCCTCCCTCACGGATATGATGCGTGGGGAGAGATGAAACGCAAGCTTTTTTAACATTTTTTTTTACTTTTTACACTTTTTTTTGGATGACAGTGATCATGTCTCCAGTGAAATCTCTCTGCTCCTGGCTACACATGGCAGCCAGGAGCAGAGGGATTTTAAATTTCCCGGGGCTCAAGCCCCTCTGTGCACAGACGGGGATTTCGGGTCCCGGAACATCGAGGAGGACCGAGGTGAGTATTTTCACCTCCCCTCATGGATCCGATCCATGAGGGGAGGTGAAACTTTACTTTTTTTGTAACTTTTTCACGACCACCGCTATCCAATGGATAGCGGCGATCGCGGGCCCGAGGACCGCTCACAGCGGTCCCCGGTAACACCTCCTCGTTCCCGACTACCTTCAGGAGCCGTGAGCCAGGAGATTTTAAATTTGCCGGGAGCTCCCGGGCTTCTGCGCATGCGCGTGACGTCATCGTCTGGCGCGCATGCGCAGAAGGCCGGCGGCGGGTCCCGGGACGACCCGATCTTCGGGGGACACCACGGATCCATCAGGGCAGCTGAATATCTAACTTTTTACGCAGTTTTATTTACTTCATTGCGATTGGCGCTATCCAATGGATAGCGCCAATCGCAATGCCGGGGGGGACTGCCCGCATCCTGGGATGACAGCTCCATGCTGTCGGCTACCTGCGGGCACCGACAGCATGGAGCTGTCACGTCCTCAGGCAAGTGGGCATTAATCCTAAGAGGACGCATAAAACTACGTCCTCTAGGATTAAAGCCCACTTACTGAGGACGTAGTTTCCCGATGGGGCCTTCACTAAGGGGTTAATATCCTTTATTTTCAAAAATATAGTTTTTATTTTCTGCACATTTTTTGTTTCTTCTTTTTTAGCCCCTATGCGTACTTGAACTTGCGATCGTTTGACCACTCATACAGTACCAAAATATTGCATTATACTGTATTCTGACAGGCAGTTTATCAAGACACAGGCATGCCTTGATAAGCAATCATTCATGGCAGCCCTGGTGACCTTCAGAAAGCCCCGAGCTACCATGACGACCGAACGGAGCCTCTTGATCTCATTGCACTGTGCTTGTTTGGGACCCCCGAACCCTGATCAGGGCATTTAAAGGGTTAACTGTCATGATCACTGCAGCTGTTGCATGCGGGTGTCAGTTGTCAAGGACAGCCAGCACCAGCCATGTATGGAGCGAGATTGGCCTCCGGTTCTGCTCCATACAAGCCCTTCACCCGGAGGGCATACATGTACTCCATGAATGCTAATGGGGTTAACCCCTCAGTGACCTAGACTGTTTGCTCCTTAATGACCAAGCCAAATTTTGGAAATCTGATGTGTCACTTTAACGTAGAATAACTCCATAAAGGCTTTGCATCCCAGTGATTCTGACATTGTTTTTTTGCCACATATTGTACTTCATTTTGGTGATAGAAACAGACCGATAGAATTTGTGGATATTTATTAAAAGCTCCAAAATAATACCGGATTTACACTGCTGTATGTGGACTCCACTTGCAGAAGCCCGCAGCGGATTCCAGCTGTGACCACGTAATGTACTGCGCATAACTGCGTTCTCACGCAGGCGACCATGCGCAGTACACCCATTTCCCACGCTGAGCCATGATGTGCATATTCACAGCCCATATGCAATGGGCTCTATGTCCCGGATATCTGCAATAAAATAGAACATACTGCATTGTATTTTCTTCGAGTGGATTATGTAATTCTGACCTGATATTCTGAGTGGAATTGTCTATTCCAATGCATTTGATACTACCGCATATCAAACGCTTGCGGAATCCGCAATTCCTATCCGGTTGTGAGAGACCGACCTAAGGTAGATCGCTACCTTTTTATACCACGCTCACTGCTCCAGACTCTCGGCTACCTTTGGTTGCCATGAGCAAGGAGATTTTAATTTTCCCAGGCCCTCCCCAGCTTCTGCGCTTGCATGCGTCATTTTGCCGACGTGCACAGAAGCCGAGGGAAGGTCTGTGGATAAAGATCCCATCAGGGGACATTGCCAGAGGCCTCCGGTAGGTACATTCACCTCCACTCACGGATCCGATATGCGAGGGGAACCTATCTTTTGTTTTTTTACTTAGCAGTATTTGAAAGGACGTCAGAAACGGCGGTGGCCGCCTCCCGTGCTCAGCTCAAGGGTTACTGCAAGCCTGCATTCCAAACCCAAACGCACGGAGGATCACCCATCCCCGGAAGCCCAACATGCCACGCCTTAGGTAGGTTCAGAGTGTGTTACACTGCCATACCCAGGTTTGCAAAAGGTGACATAAAAACACTTGTTTTGTCCCTGTCCTGCATATTTGTGCCTAACAAACAGCCTTTGAATCTGGCTCTCTGCTCTGAGCCGTTGGACATCACCCTTAGGCTGGGTTCACACAGGGCCGCTAATCCCTGGGTTAGCCAGCTATGTGGACAAGATTTGTCAAAAATCTTGTCCACATGGGACAGCCAACCGTCACGGCAGCGGCACTGATTCCCCAGCCGCAGCATGTCTATTTTTTTGTTTTACCGCTGGGGCCGTGCTGCTCTTTATAGGAGCGCCAGCCACAACGGAAAAGCATGCGGCCAAGCCGCTCCAAAACCTGCAGGTTTTGAAGCTGCTCTTTCCCTGCGGAAATCTCGCCGTTTTTTCGCTGTGGCAAAACCGCAAGATTTCCGGCAGGATTCCACCCTGTGAGAACCCAGCCAGAGGAGGGTGTATATGTTTCATACCCCCCCCCCCCCCCTTTCCAAGTAAGTGGAACTACACCATTGTGATTCATCCCTCCTATAAGTGCAGAAGGCTTTTTCCTTAGACATCCTGAGTTTTGGACCTCCTTGCGGTTCTCCAGTCTCTTTCCTGGATGTCCTACCTGGCATAAGAGGTTATTTACATGTTTGCGGGGGCTGTGGGTGTGACAGCTGACCCTTTAATCATTGCATCCAGCTGTTCACACTAGGTAAGTCCACTTCTTTATTATTTAATTGCTCATGATTATGTTTTATTGTCCTTAGGGCGCTGTGCTGTGCATTCATCTACGGAGGGGTTAAACTGTCCCCCCAGTGGGCAGAAATGGTATAACCTCAAGTTAATTCATCATGGTATTGATTTGAAAGTGAAAGTAGAAATATGTCACTCTTAAGATAAGCATCAGATGGGGAGTAGCACTGCATGGAAGTGGCTGCAATACACAGAAAAGACCTCCAGAGTCAGGTGAGGGGCAGGAAAATGTGTTTTTGATGGAATAGCTCTTTAAAACAATTCTGAAAAAGAGGACTGGGCCAAACTTCCTCAGCAGCAAAGTAAAAGACTCATTGCAAATGATCACAAACGTTTGACTGCAGCTCTTAGTGCTAAGGGTGGCACAACTAGTTACTAGCTTTAGGGAGGCAATGCATTTTCAGGTGGGTGACACAGGATTGAATAAGTCTTTATTTTCCATAAATGGAACGATCATGTACAAGCTGGATTTGGGGTTCGTCTTTACCTCATATTAAAATTAATTAATTGGATGATCTGAAACATTTATATGTGAGCAAAAACCGAAGTGATCAATTGGGGGGGGGGGGGGGGGGCAAATACTTTCACAGCACTGTCCAATTTTAATATGCATTAATAACAAATACACATCAATCATTTAAAGTATAATACTGACCACATAAACCAAGAGTGCGCAACTACGTCTGTGTGCGGGGGGGCAGCTGGGAAATGATGCAATGAGATAAAGGGTTCTTATTAAGAAGTTTAATTCTGGACATCATTAATATGAAGTAGCACAATACATACTTTAGGACTAGTACAAAGGACCAGGGTCTATCACCTGTGCCAGGTAAAACGATTTCCATCATCAGCCTAAAGGGTTACTTACAGATATGATAGTACAACATTACAATGCCCAGATGTAAGTACAGGGTGTTTCACTTGAAGCACAACCCAGTCATTTGTGTTTGGGATAATGATGTCTGCCAAGAGTGAATACTGACACTAACATTGGGTCTTGGTGAGCTGAGAGTCGTCACAGAAGATACTGAAAGTGACTACCGCGGACCTCCAAACACTGCTGAACTCATATTCTAAGGCTGCCTGTCCACGGGTGTTGCGGTATCCTGCGGCGGAGCAGGAGCCGGCAGACGGATCTTCGCAGTCAGCCTATCTGACAAATAGGCGGAGAATCGCGGCAATTCACAGCATGCTGCGATTTGCCACCCACAAGCGGAGAATCGCTATGATTCTCTGCTCGTGTTCACTGCATTCCCCGCGGCCGGATTATTGCCACGGGGAAAGCAATGCAAAAACACCCGTGGACAGACAGCCTTACTGGTAGACAGTTTTGATAGATGAGCCCCACTTTCTCTAGGAATGTGAACTACATGCCCTCCTGAGGAACATGTATATCTGTTGCAAGAAGCAGGACAAGTCATCGATAGACACTAGAAACCTGTTTGTGTCACACACCCTGTAGTAGTAATGACATGAATAGCAGAATATTTATGATTTTATAAACAAGTACACATTTATCTCCAATATCCTTAGACACGACAGTCCATGACGATTATCCCCCCCCCCCCCCCCCCCCTGGAGGTAGATGAAGACTCTCCCAGCACAACAAGGCAATTTTTTCCCCCTCTTTCGGAGTTGAATAAGCTAGGTCTGCGAAGGGTTGAGATTGATAGACATTATAGATAAGCGAGTATACTCGCTAAAGGCAATTGCTCGAGCGAGCATTGCCTTTAGCGAGTATCTCCCCCGCTCGAGACTGCAGGTTCGGGTGCCGACAGCTGCGAGGGAGAGCGGGGCAGAACGGAGGGGAGATCTCTCTCTCCCTCTCTCCCCCCGCTCCCCCCTGCTGACAGCCGCTACTCACCGCTCCCCCGCGCCGTCACCCGAACCTTCTGTCTTGAGCGGGGGAGATACTCGCTAAAGGCAATGCTCGCTCGAGCAATTGCCTTTAGCGAGTATACTCGCTCATCTCTAATAGACATAAGTATGTATAAACTGAAGCGTCTGGATTAGAGCAATTTTCTAGATATATTGAGCTCTCCTGACTTCAGTCCATATTCTAGAAAGTGAATGCTAAGAAAAAAAAGCATGTAACAGTCTTAGATTTGTTGACAGTTTGGGAAAAATCTCCACCTGTGGTTCGGGAGTGCCACATTATACAACACTTTTAGAGGTCGGTTTACAGCCAGTTAACAGGCTGCAGCAGCCTGTGTGCGGGATGTCACAGGTTGCTGCAGCCAATCACAGAGCTCAGCGCTCTTCGATTGGTTGCAGTAGCCTGCAACTCTGTGTCACAGGAGAGACCCTGAAGCTGCAGTGCTGGACACAGTGGGATGCTAGGAGAGGTGAAGATAGCAGCTTGTGATAGTCCGCCTTCAAGGATATATTCTAACCGGATCCCACTTAGAACAGTCAATAGTAAAAACATCTCCATCACCTGAAATCGAATCCTCTTCAAAACTTCATTATACCCAAACCAACATTCCAACAACTGGTATAAGTTGCTGGGTGCTCACTGAATGTTCTGAAGAGGATTCCGAAGACTTGAGATTCCTTTACTGGTGAGGTCTCTTATGGTGTTTAGTTCCCAGAAAATCTCTAGCAAATAAATAATATCATGGCTCCGTACTTTCCTCATAAAACACAATGAAGTATAAAAATATGGATCTGTATTATAGGCTTCATTTATCAGTATTCCACCCACAGACGTTAGCCCTTTCCAATCCAATTTCCCTGCAATTTACATCCTCCCCAGCTCTTAAAATGATATATTGTCATAGGGCCCGAAAGCGCTGGGACTGCTAACAGTAATTACATGTGCTGGAGAGCCTCCGACAGTGGAGCACTGCCCGATACGTGTTAGTCCTCGTCCGACAGCAGAACTATGCAGGGAAATCTGCATGTCGGACGAGGTCTGACACAGGATTGGAAAGGTTTAACTCCCCCCAAAGTCATGTTAAAATTGGCAAAACCCTCCAAAAAATGCCTTACAGGAATAAAAAGGTTAGGGATGGGAGAAAACCAAAGTGGCTCAATAAACATGTAAAGGGGGCAATAAACTACAAAAGGAAAGCATTTAAACTACAAAAAACAGAATGCAGCGAAGAACTAAAAACGTATAAGATAAAAGGTGGAGACAGAGAGACTCCTTGCCAAAGAGAGTAAAACTAACCCTAAACTGTATATAAAGAGTAAAAAGATTAATACTGAAAGTGTTGATCATTTAATACATAATGTAGGAGAAATTGTAGAGGGTGATGAGGAGAAAGCAAATCTATTAAATAGTTTTTTCTCCAGTGCATTCACAGAGGAAAATGAAATATCAGATGAGATGCAGAGTTATAACTAGATGGACATTGTCTTCATTCAGCCTAAAATACTATGTTACTATAAAGTAAACTCTCCACTAAATGTCACCAGTCTAACCCAGGAAGAAGCGTAGAGCCACCTTACAAAGATTAAAATTACTAAACCACAGGCTCCCGATGGCATACACCCCCAGTTTCTAAGGGAATTAAGTAATGTGATAGACAGACCTTTGTTTCTTATATTTAAGGACTGAATAGTGAAGGGGTCTGTTCCACTGGATAGGCACATAGTCAATGTGGTGCCAATATTCAACAAGAGGTTAAAAAGTGAACCTGGAAATTACAGGCTGGTAAGTTTTACTTCTATTGTGGGTGAAATGTTTGAAGGGTTTCTAAGAGACGCTATCATTGAGTATCTCAAGGAAAATAACCATATAACTCCTTATCAGCACGGGTCTATCAGAGATCACTCCTGTCAACCAACCTGATAAGCTTCTATAAGAAGGTAAGTTCTAGACTGGAGCGGATTCAAAGGCGGGCAACTAAAGTAATACCCAGAGAGGCTATCAAAATTGTGGTTTAAGTAAGAAAAAGATGGCTGAGGGGCGACCTAATAACTATGTATAAATATATCAGGGGTCAGTACAGAGATCTCAGCCATCATCGATTTATACCCATGTCTGTGACTGTAACAAGACAACTAGAGGAAAGAAAGTTTCTACAGGACATAGAAGGGGGCTTCTTTACTGTAAGAGCAGTGAGACTATGGAACTCTCTGCCTGAGGAGGTGGTAATGGCGAACTTGATAAAAAAAATTTAAGAGGGGCCTGGATGCCTTTCTTAAGTGCTACAATATTACATGTTATATCACTAATTATTTCAGAAGGGTCGGTAATTGGGGATTATTCTGATTGTCAGGAAGGAATTTTTTTTCTCCCTCAAATGGGGAAAATTGGCTTCTACCTCATTGTTTGTTTTTTCATTTCCTCTGGATGATCATTAGGGGGAAAACGGTCTAAACTGGATGGACATATTTTTTTTTCGGCTTAAACTGCAATGTCCTTTTTCTGCAGAACAAAGTTCCTCCTAAACTACTGGGGAAAGGGCAGGGGGGTTAATGAAGTTTTGAAGACTCCTCTGATTTTCATACATCTTCTATATTATCACATAAGATGTTGGTACTATTGTATTAAAGTTATGTATTTTAATGTTCCATTGACTTCTTTAGGGAGAATACTAATCCATGCTGATCCCTGGAGGCTTTAAATTAGAGGAAATTGTCAGTTAGTAGATCCCATAGCAGACACTACAGTGGAAATTCAACATGTACAGTTTGAATAAGAAAATGACTATAAGATATGATATGTGGAAAAACATGTCATACATCAAAAAGACTTGTCCTCTGTGTGAGTTACTAAATGTCTCTCAAGATTCGATTTCCTGGCAAAATATCTTCCGCATTTTGAACATGAAAATGGTTTCTCCTCTGTGTGAGTTATTTCATGTCTCTCAAGATGATGTTTTACCATAAAACATTTCCCACATTCTGAACATGAAAACAGCTTCTCTCCTGTGTGAGTTCTCTGATGTCTATCAAGATATGATTTTCCTGTAAAACATTTTCCACAATCTGAACATATAAATGACTTATCTGCTGTGTGAGTTATTTGATGTCTCTCAAGATGATGTCTCACCATAAAACATTTCCCACATTCCAAACATGAGAACGGCTTTTCACCTGTGTGAATTCTCCTATGTTCTACAAGAACTGACTTCTTGGTAAAACATTTCCCACATTCTGTACATGAAAATGGTTTTTCCCCGGTGTGAGTTCTCTGATGTCGCTCAAGATGCGATTTCCTAGAAAAACTTCTTCCACATTCTGAACACAAAAAAGGTTTATCTCCTGTGTGAGTAATTTGATGTCTTTCAAGATGATGTTTGACCACAAAACATTTCCCACATTCAGAACATGAAAATGGCTTCTCTCCTGTGTGTATTCTCCGATGTTCAACAAGAATTGATTTCTTGGTAAAGCATTTTCCACATTCTGTACATGCAAATGGCCTTTCTCCTGTGTGAGTTCTCTGATGTCGCTCAAGATGTGATTTTCTATAGAAACCTCTTCCACATTCTGAACATAAAAATGGCTTATCCCCTGTGTGAGTTATTTGATGTCTCCAAAGATGATGTTTCACCATAAACCGTTTCCCACATTCTGGACATGAAAATGGCTTCTCTCCTGTGTGAATTCTCCGATGTTCAATAAGGATTAACTTCCTGGTAAAACTTTTTCCACACTCCAAACATGAAAATGGCTTTTCTCCAGTGTGAGTTTTTTGATGTTCAACAACAGCTGATTTCTTAGTAAAACATTTTCCACATTCTGAACATGAATATGGCTTCTCCCCTGTGTGAACTCTTTGATGTTCAACAAGAATTGACTTCTTGGTAAAACACTTCCCACATTCTGAACATGAAAATGGCCTCTCATTTCTGTGTATTCTCATGTGCATTGAAAGGTTAAATATATTTTTATAATGCCTCCCACATTCAGAGCATGTAAATATTTTATCTCCTCTATGACCTGTAACTTGTTCAGTAGTCTGTGTTTGATCACAGAGAGGTTCCTTGTGATTATTGGTATCAGATGACAGATCCCTCTTAGGAAGGAAGGAGGATATATTTGGTGTAATGGAGTGCTCTCCAGTATTGTGAGAGATACATTTGAGTTCTGCATCATAATCTGGAAACCAGGGATGTCCTACTGAGATTTTGGTGCAAACATCTGCTGAAATTAGAAACCAGATTTTAATTAATTTTATTTTTATTCCAAAGCAAAATGATGTATAACATTGACCTAATAAATGCAGAATATAAAATTTACCATGGATATAAAATGTGTCATGAAAAAACAATCTCAGACTATGTTGTACCTGATATACACTTCCTTGTCAAAATTTTAAAATTTATTAAAAACTATTGTTACAAAAAAAAAACCCAATCTCAGAATCACTTGAATGTTTTTTCAGGACACATTTAATCTCAGAATCACTTGAATTTGCTGTGATTATTATTGCAGCTTTTATTATTTTAGCAGATTTGCGTGCATATTTGAAAACTCCTCACGCACCCAGACATCCCCTTTAAATGTATCTTTCAATTCTGACTTTATTGACAGAGACTACAATCAGTCTCTTACCCAGTGAGGTGAAGAGCCGCTGGGTCTCCAACATTACATCGTGGTACAGATCCTTGTGCCCTTCTACATACTCCCACTCCTCCATGGAGAAGTAGACCGTGACGTCCTCACACCTTACCGGAACCTGAGAACACAATAATGCAGGTAATAACCAGTCCCATGGTGTAACTAAATAACGACCCAACATCCCCGGCAGCGCTCACCTCTCCAGTCAGTACTTGGATGATCTTGTTGGTGAGTTCTAGTATCTTCTGCTTGTTGTTTCTCTCTTGTATCACTAAATAAGGTGTAGGCTCTGCAGTGGTGCTCCGAGTTCTGCTTGATCCATCATACACATGGGGTTGAGTGGTGAAGGTCAAACATTCGCCGGATGTCCTCTGCACTACTGCGTAATTCTGTACACAAAGAGGGAGAGAAATCTCAAATTAACAGAATTCTCTTCTCCAGTCAAAAGTCCTATTAATATACATAGGATGGCGAATTGTGCAATGTTTTAGAATGCCTTACCTCTCCAGTCAGCAGGGATACAATCTCCATGAAGAGGCTCAATATACTCTCGGTCATCTTGTTTTTACTGTTATATGGTGGATTAGCCATGTAGAATACTATTGTTTTGTAAAGAAACCTATGAGGAGACATCAGTGCTGGAGGATTCTTTACTGTAAAAGCACAAAGAAAAAAGTATACATTGAAGAGCTTGGGGGCTTCAGGGAATATACGCATAGATCCAAACATCTAAGTTTGACTAGAACTGCAAGAGGCACCCCTATTTCCCATCATATGTGTTCTGAACATGGTGGTGATGTCAATTCTGTAAAGCTCTGAGGTCCAAGTCTAGAGAAATTGGGACCTTGCAACACGGGTGTATTTCTGTCTGTATTATGTCCATATTCTTTACACCATTACTTTGCATTTGTAACATAGTATGTTAGGCTGAAAAGAGACAATGTCTATCTAGTCAGCCTGTTTCCACCCACCCCCCCACCCCCCACCCCTCACCCCCTTGTTAATCCAGAGGAAGGTAAAACAAAAAAACAATGAGGCAGGCAATTTTAAATCTCCCGGGCTGCCCGGCCTTCTGCACACGTGCCCAACATTTTACGTCAGGCGCACATGTACAGAAGACAGTGTTAGGTTCTGGAAGGACCAGAATGCTGTGAGACAGCGTGGAGGACGGAGGTGAGTAGTTTTAGCTCCCCTCAGGGATCCGATCTGCGAGTGGAGCTGAAACTTTATTTCACTTTTTACTTTTATGCGATCGTTGTTATCCATTGGATAGCGGTGATCGAGTGACCAGGGGTCGGATATCGCAGCCCCTCATGGCAGCTCCGGGCTGTCGGCTACCTCCGGCAGCCAATAGCAGAGAGCTGTCACCCGCACAGACCCTGGGGCTTTAATTGTAAAAACACGCTCACCTGGGATTAAAGCCCAGACACCCAGGACATGAAAACACATATGGGCGGTCACTAAGGGGTTAGTAGTGTTGATCTGCTCAGCGACTATTGTCCCACTGATTTCAATGGAGATGGCATTGCCCTATTGAAAGCAATAGGATGCCGGCACCCCTGCAGTGATTTTCAGGGAAGGGCTTTAAATATAAGTAGTAAAAAAATATCTACTCCCCTGTCTGCTGGGGCTCAGGCACATTTTGCTGCAACTTGTTCTCCCTGCACTGCTCTGAAACTTTTCAGCAGGCAGGGATTAAAAATGCAGGGAGAACAAGTGGCGGCCTGACACACCCGAGCCCTGGCAGCGGGGGACAGGTGACTATATATTTTTTACTACAGCTAGGGAAGATTTTCAGGGAAGGACCTATATTTAAAGCCCTTCCCCGAAAATCCCTGCAGGGGTTGCCGGCAGGCTATTGCTTTCAATCGGGCCAATAGCATCAGCGGCCGCATTGGGAGCAAGGCTCTTAACCCAAGTTTTTGCTTTTAAATCAGAGCAAAAATTCGGGAGAGAGCCTGCTCTTAAGTCAAAAAGCTTGTAAGCTGAGGCGCTCTTAACACAAGGTATGACTGTATTCTGGTTTCTCTAAATGTGTGAGAATCCATGTGAGTTCCTAAACCTATAGTATATAAACCTGGTATCATTGTAATCATATTGATGCCCCCCAAAATAATTATACCCTGTTGTACTCCGCACAGCGTACATATGTCCCCACATTATAAACTGACATAGCAGTAAAAACCCACAGAAAACTACTACTTCTGACAAACCTAGATATACCATGAGGAGTGTAGTTTGCAAAATGGGGTCACTTTTGGGGGGGTTTCACTGTAATAAGAACCTCAGGGGCTTCATAAGTCTAACATGGCATCCAAAAATAATTCCAGCAAAATCCGAGCTTCTTCCTATCTGGGTCCTGCCATGTAACTAAAAAGCAGTCCACATGTGGGGCATATCTGCACTTAGGAGATATTCAGCTAAACCTGCGTAATTATTGGAAAAATTACCATTTTTAATTTTCATGACCCATTCTTAATAAAAATCCCAAACACTTGTGGGCTCAAAACACTCGGTGCACCCCTTGATGAATTCCTTGAGGGTGTAGTTTCCCAGGGGGCTCTGCAAATGTGACACAGCGTCCAAAAATTATTCCAGGAAAATCTGTGCTTCTAGTGACAACTTCCCGCTCCATTTGTCAGCGTTTCCAGACTGATAAGAACTTACTGGATCGACTGGTCCCTATGGATGAGACCTGGATTTATTTGTATGACCCTGAAACCAAGGAGCAGTCAGAGTGGAGGCCCAGTGGTTCTCAGCCACTAAGGTGATGGTGTCTGTGTTCTGGGATAAGGAGGGCTGCTGCTAGTGGACGACCTTCAAAATGGTTCCACCATCAATGCAAGGTATTACATTGAACTTTTGGACCAATTGAAGGCAGCTCTGAAGGCCAAAAGGTGCGGCAAGCTGTCCAAAGGAATCTTGTAATCCTGCAAGACAACCCCTCCGCTCACACGGCACAAGTGACCACGGCAAAACTGATGGAGCTAGGCTTCCAGCTGGTTGACCACCCACCTTATTCACCAGATCTAGCTCCCTCCGACGATCATCTGTTTCCAAACCTGAAGAAACACCTCAAGGGTACCGAATTTCACACCATTTCTGATGCCATGGCTGCTGCAGATGACTGGTTTGAGGCACAACCGAAATCCTTCTTTTTGCAAAGCTTACAGAACTTAGAATACCGATGCAAAAAGTGTGTTGGCATCAGTGGAGAGGATGTGGAAGAAATGGAAAGTCTCATCTTCCTATCTCGTTTCTTTCTGGGTAAAGCCAAAGACTTATCAACACCCCTTCGTACAATAAAGGTACCGGCTGCGTGTTTCAGTGGGAGCAAGAATCATATTCTCCCCCTTGAGGGACGTTTTCATCTGGGATGTTCATACATCTGCATTTAATTATTGGTCCATTACCCGGAGCGCTACTCTCTTTTTTTTTACGTCTTTTCTGTTTTACAAGCAAAAATTAAAAATATTGAAAAACGTTAACTTTTCAGAAATTTTCTCTAAATTTTGGATTTTCTTTATAAACGCAAAACATATCAAGCAAAATAATGACTAACGCTAAGTAGAATGTGTCACAATCCCAGAATCCCTTGGATAGGGCGGCCTTCACACGGGTGAGAAGATTGTGCACGATGTGTGAGAGAGAGAGGACGCAGACTTATGACAGCCATGCTTTTCTAGGACTTCGTTCCCATCTGCCATGTTTTCTACCATGTAATGTTGCAAGATTTGTAAATCGCTACCTGTCCTATCTTTCTGCGTTTTGCTATTTTTTCTCGCCCATGTTTCCCTATGGAGCCTCGCATTTATCGTATGGCAATGCACAAGTTGCGATGTTCGTGCAACGCATTTTTAACATTAGCAACACCTGTTGTTATCGCGAGAAAAACGCACCCTGCTGACGCTCAAACATCGCGTGAACAAAAATGCGATATTGCCGCAATTTTCTTGCAGTGATATCATATTCACCAGTGTGAAGGAGCCCTAAGTAAAAGCAAAGTGACACGCCACATCTGAAAAATGGGGCTGTGTCATGAAGGTCAAAAGTGGCTGTGCAGTTAAGGGGTTAATTCGCCGAGTGGTCACTTACGGCGCACCAAGGGCAGCTGTCGCCATTATTCAACAATTCTGTAAATGCTTTACTAGAAGTAGAAATTGCTGAAAAAACACTGCAGTGGAAACGCCAAGAAAATGCTAAACATTGTGCGTGTTACCCAGGTTATCCGGGGATCTGCGGAGACTCAGGACACATGGGGCGCATGATACGTCCACACGTGTGCCGCAAATATCATACCGCTCATCGAAAGGGGTGAAGCTTCACAGCATGAATCGACATGCTGCAAGTTTAATATCCAGGTCAATTTTCGTGTGGAGAAAACTGGTTCACTAGGCAGATCCTCCTAGGAGACCTTTGCTTGGCCCTCGGGGGTCCATGCTAACCTAGAGGCTCTTCCATGTAATTCCCATGAATATTAGTAACCTTCACGCATGTAGAACCTACCTGGAGATGGGAGCGGCTGGTGGTCCTCCATCATGACGTCCTTGTACAGATCCTTGTATCTTACCAACCACTCCCATTCCTCCTCGGAGAGATGGACGGCAGCGTCCTGACACCTTAGTGGAACCTGACACACAAAGACAGAGAGTCAGGGAAAACACAAACGCAGTTTTCGCTAGCGTGGCGCATGACATTAGTAGTATTTTATGTAGAACATGTCCCAAGACTCGGTATAACTGACCTACACCATGCTACAATACAAGGAGAGAAGGCTTGGAAGACCACAACGTACAAGGAAAGTCGAGACATACAGAACTACATAACCGTGGGATCGCACCAACCGGCAGGAGTAATGGCATTACTACTGCAAGGGGAATGCCGGGAAAAAAGCAACTAAAAACCAGTGCCAGAACTGCAGTTTTTTGCTACTCTTGCTGCCAAAAAAAAGTATTAATGAAAACTACAGATCATTTCCCAAAAAACAAGCCCTCACTGGACGGGGCAAGGCTGTATCTGCACAGGTATCCTCCGTACATGCACATACACACTGTGAGGACCAGGCGGTCGGTAACGATGGTCCCCCTTCTTTAGGTTTAATGATGGTAGTAATGTCAGAGCTTTCCCACAATGTTGTGTCATTGGTCAGTATGTCCACAGATACAGCAAAATCTGGTTGTAGGTAGTCGTGGCCACCTTCTTACTAGTCATCAGGCCAACTGATAGTACAACCGGCCCTTGGATGTTATACAGTCTTTATCAATAATCAAGATAAAAAGGGGGTAAGAAAGCACAACAGAAAGTACAAAGACCTGTCTCACCCAGCGTTTGGGTGTCTACAGTAGTCTAAGAGGTGATGCTGTAGGTAAAACGTGGGGAAAGGACCAGAATGAGGACAACAAGCGGGTGACGCTATGGAGAGCATATAGGACGGCTAGTATAGGGGAAGTGCGGGGAGCCACAGACGTAGAATGGGAGGGTGAAAGAAAGGGGATCTCGTCCTCTCATGCGCCTCCATGTTATTCCCACTAGAATAAATTGCCATCTGGGTGTAACCAGTTGGTGGGTGAAGTTCTCTGCTACTAACAATGCCAAGCTAAAGGAACCCCTCTTTAATAAGGGGACTGGTAGCACCCTGTTACTAACTTATTTAGACCTTTCTAGGAGGAAGGACACAACATTATGACAAAATACCAGTTAGGAGAGGTGACGGCGCCTCTTACCATGAGTTCACTAATAACCCTTCAGTTGTCACCTCCACAAACAGCGCTGCCGCCATCCGCCAGCCTCGGGGTTATGTACTCACCTCTCCCGTCAGCAGATGAATGATCAGGTTAGTGATTTCTAGAACCTTCTGCTCATTCATTCCCGAGGAGGGTGGAGTCTCCGGGATCTGGGTCCTGCACCATCCATCATCCTCATCAGAAACCTTCTTCACCACTATGTAGTCCTGTGCACGGAGAGACACATTCACCTTGTAACAAACGTCTCTTCTTTGTTGTCATCCTACCTGGCCTCTCTGCCACCATCACAGCGGTGAGGACTGGCGGCAGGAACCTACAGACAGCCCCCCATGTAACTTACCGTTATTGGCCAAATAGAAGAACAGCTGCAACAACTAATATAACAAGCGGTTTCTCCAAATTCACAACTAAATGCCGCTTTTAATGACTGCTGCAGTCTCTGATTTAACCTCGTGATGCCAAGGTTCTTTAGTTCTTAGTAGAGCAGGTTTGCTGTTGTAACCGGCTGCAGAGGTGATACATAACTGACAGCCGTTTCTGGCAGCGTTCCTGAGGACTCTTACCCCATTCCTCATGGTAATGGCCCGCAGCTCACTCATATTCCTGGGCTGACATGCAGCAACCGCCTTCTTTAAATCAAACCACAGACTTTCTCTGGGGTTTAAATCAGGCGACTGTGACGGCCACTCACGAACCTTCCGGGACTTCTGAAGCGAAGCCTTGGTGAACTCGGAGGTGCGCTTGGCATAATTTTCTTATAGGTAAGTCCAATGATGCCCAAGGTTGTGTTTTCTCACAGAAGGCATGACGTTCTCCTAGAGTTTCCTGATACTTGATGGAATCCACCTTGCCCTCCAAACACTGCAGGTTTCCAGAGCCAGAAGAAGCAGAGGAGCCGCAGAGCAACACCGGGCCACCACCAGGCTCCACTGCAGGCAGAGTATTCTTCATCCTCAAGAAGTACCGCTCATCCATAGGCCTGAAAAGCTCCAGTTTTGCTTCATTGCTTATGAGAAGAGAATCACAAGACTTCTATGACTAATTTATATGTTTTGCGCATATAGGAGCCGACTGTCCTTGTGCTTCTAAGCTAGTAGATCCTACATCTTGGAGTTCAGGGCCTGAAGACCTTCAGAGTTTAGTCTGCATCTTGCTGTGCAAGCAGGAACCTCGGTGCTTCTGCCACCAGATCTCGCTATAGATCTTTTGTAATCACTTAAGGGTGTTTGATCACCTGCCTCCTTAGGAATCTGGTGGCAGTTAGTAGCTTCTTCTTTCTGCCACATCCACGCAGTGTAGCCAGTGTTTCTTTAAAGGGCTTTATCAGCTGTAAACTACTGAAGGCCTGTCCTTAGGATGAGCCATCAAAAGTAGATCCGTAGGAGTCTGCCTTCCGGGACCCCTGCTGATCAGCTCTTCGCCAAGTGTGTTCATGCACAAAGCTGATTTCTGCAGGAAGTAGATAGCTCAGTTACCACTGCTGTGGCTAAGCTTGGTATTGCAAGCATAGTTCCCATTCACTTCAATGGGTACTTTGTCTGCAATACCAAGTTTTGCCAGAGCAGTGGTGACTGAGCCATCTACTTCCTGCAGAAATCAGCTTTGTGCATGAACACACTGGCCTGGCGAATAGCTGATCAGCAGGGGTCCCAGGCAGCAGCCCCCTGCTGATGGACTATTGCTGGTGTTAGGATCCAGCACAGGGCAGCCCTCCACAGGTGGGGGTTGATTGAGCTAGCTGGGTGTGGATTTCTCCAGCCAACCAGTCCCCCAGGTTTGAGACCCCTGTGTGTTGGTTGCCTGTGACTCCGGAGGCCCCTCTTTAAAGGGGGCTGGCTGGCTGGAGAAATCCACACCCAGCTAGCTCAATCAACCCCCACCTGTGGGGGGGCTGTGGTACGCTGGAACCTAAGGCTGGCCTATTCTGCACACAGGCCATCAATAGTTTACAACTGCACAACCCGTTTAACCTTGAACTCCTGAGCTTCCAACTGTATCTCTAGGAATACTCAGTGGCTTTGTTATCTTTTTGTATCCGTCTCCTTGGTTTCACAAAGCATTAATCTCTTCTCCTAACGTTTTGGACCCCTCTCTTGACTGAGCATATTTCTAACACGCAATCAAACATCACAGTTAAATCCCCAGCCAGTCCAGGGATTGGATGTGTTTTATCTCAAACACGCCTGATACAATTAATGATGTCCTTCCTTATATGCACCAGGTGTGCTTGAGATAACACCTGATCCACACATGTGTGCTGTTAGGAGGGATTTCATTCAGGGAGCTGCGCTAGTCATTACAAGTGGAATTATGTGTTACATTTGGTTAACCCACCCATTATATTATTTGTGTTCAGCCATTTAAATTGTTGTTTCGTTTTTTTTTTTTAAACTACTGAAAGTTTGTAAATTTAGCAAATATTCCCAATTTGCAATTGGGGGGGGGGGGGGGGACATTTTGATTGCAAATGTATTAGTATTCCATATGCCAAAATGAATGGTGTGGAGCATTAAAGTAGGAAAGTTTCCAGCAAGTGCATGAATCTTGTTTTAGGGAGATGCCTAATCGCTAGAAGCACCTTGGGGCATTATTTTCCCACTTTACATACATGCAGTTTGGGGTGACGATTATTGTGGCAATAGGATTTATTTAAACATTTTGCGCCACTTGTCTTCTGAAACCTCTACTTGTCACTGTATATAACACTGCAGTCTAAGGGCTTATTCAGACGACCGTATATCGGCTGGGTATTCACGCTGGAAGATATACGGCGTCACTCTCTGCAGGGGGAGAAGGCTGCAAGAGCCGGGAGCAGTACACTGAGCTTCCGCCCCCTCTCCAGCCCTCGGCACTATTTGCAATGAGAGGAGGCGGAGCTAAGTTACGGGCATTAGCTCCACCCCCTCCCATTGCAAATAGTGCCGAGGAGCGGAGAGGGGGCAGGAGCTCAGTGCACTGCTCCCGTCTCTTTTAGCCTCCTCCCCCTGCAGAGAGGGCCGCTGTATATCGGCCGGCGTGAATATGTGGTTGATAAACGGTCGTCTGAAAAAGCCCTAAAGGCCCATTTACATGACTGTGCAGGTGCTAAGGTCGTCAGCGCTTGTGCAGAGCGTTTAAACTGACAGTTTACTGGCTTCTCGTTTGCTTCTCGCTCAGCGCTTCCACCTCCTGCGGGAAACACTGAGCGGGGAGCATTGTCACGGAGCAAGAAGCCAGCGAGCCCACAAGGTTTTTTGGCAAGTGAGCGATTTTTTTTTCCCGCATTCACACTGAAAAGAGCTATTTATACGGGACGATTATCACACAAAATTCATTCAACAAACAAAAATGTGCAATAATCATTACATCTAAATGCAGATACACTGTTTACTAGTCGTTTACTTCTCGTTATCACTCCCTTTAAACCGGCATAAAAGTCATGGCTGGATCACTGCGTGTAAACGCTATCCGCGCAGTGTGTTACGTAGACTGTAAAGCGAAGAGCGAGAAGTCAGTGGTGATCTATCTAAATGCTCTGCAGCAGCCCTAACAAGCTTGGTGGTGCCATCAGCGCTCCTGCAGTTGTTTAGCCAACAGTCGTCCGGTGTACACCCAGCAGAAGGCGGCTTTCACACATGACTTTGTTGCGGTTTTTAATTGCAGTTCTTTCACTATTAAAAAAACGTATTTGAAAAACATAGACTGATAGAATCGCAGAGTTGGAGGGACGAGCCGCGTGTATTGTGAAGATCCGCATGCAGCTTTAGAATGTAGTTTCTAATAGAAGAACCGCAATTAAAAAATGCAACAAGAACACGGTGTGTGTACATAGCCTAAAAGGTGGCTTTATACCGGAGGACTGCAGGCCGCTCATCCCAAGACTTACTGTTCCTGGGATCACACAGGCGGGAGAGTCGCTCCGTGAATGGAGGTGGAGTGCGGGAGGCCATCCTCCAAAGATGAAGGACGGACTTGTTACACTTATTGCAGGATAGCAATGGCACCCAGTTAGGTAGCGGTTTTCTTACTAAGCAGTTAGGCAATCATAGTATATTGAACCCAGTAATGTCTCAGAGACACAAACACATCGCTGAGTAACGGAGAAGAACAGAGGAAACTGGAAGAAATGAAAGTGGTCAAGTGTGTCCTCAGCCGGGGAGCTGCAGAGTTTAGTTTCCAGCTGAGACCTCCAGACATGACGGAGCTGTTCTCTGTGCCAGCGTGATTATATTTGTGCCTCTGGATGCCGGGAGCACTATATATATATATATATATATATATATATATATATATATATTAGCATGTACAACAACACCTGCTCCCTCACAAATTAAATATCCCAATGTGGTATCACCTTGTCTCCAATACTGGATCCAATTGCACAAAATGGGGGTTTGAATCTAATTAACAGGAAGTTGGTGAATGCTGTGGAACTTTACACGGCTGTACACCAAAGGTCCACAAGGGGGTGCCACCCCAAAACTGCTGTAGCAATCTAGAAAGTGCATATTTATTGAGTTTGATGAGACAAGGATGTCGTGAGATATTTGTGAATACCATACCGGAGTCTCAGAGTCTGCCCTGGTCTTACTGTACTTCCGATGAGAGCCATGACCCCACAACACAGCCGTGATGCAACAACGACATTAGAAAGGATCCGAGACCAGCTTTGTCAACATTGTGATGGAGGACATCAGGAAAGGATGGAAGAAATGCAGAGATGAGGTGGCTACAGAATGAAGATGGACAAGTACAGGAGAAGCAACCAAAGTGGGATCAGCTGGAGGACAAGACTGTGATAGGACAGCAGAGTAGTGGGAGAGGTGCACAGAAGTAGTCCTTGCAGAGGGACGAGTCTGATCTGGCAGATACTGATGGTGAGTGGTTGCATGTTCAGGGTAGCTGGGCTGATGGTAATAGGTTATACAGTAGGTACTGAAACAGAATTAAAAATTATGATGGTAAAAAGAAGGAGGGGCAAATAATTTCAGAAGTACTACAAATCCAATTACTTAGTAGAAAGAGTAAGTGAAGGCAGTCGGGGCCAGGACACTTATGGGTGGTCGATGTCCCTAACCATGCTGTTCGGCTGGCACATAATTTTTTTTAATGGCAAGTGAGATGGGAAGTGAAATGGCAATCAAGGCATGGAAACAGAGCTTGTTAAGGGAGAAACTGGAGAAGAAAGTGAGGCTTGGAAGAATGGATCACTTTCACTGAGCACTAATAGAAGGCTTGATAATCTCACTATTGAGGTTGGTGCCCATAAAGTGATGCTGGTAAGTATCTGTCATAACCAAGAGACACATCCATAAACAGTGCTCAAGGAGTTGACGGACGTGCATTACTCTGGCAACGTTTGCAAGCATGGATGACAATAGATACAGGCAGAATGTTTGGTGCTTACAGGATTCAAGCCTGGAAGTAGTGGATGGGCCAAGATACGTCTACAGAAAGAACGTTCACAAGCCAGCTAGACATTAAAAGGACTGTCCAGAGGGGAAGGCATACATTTGTTGGACAGTAATTGTATGGTACGGTAGTCACAAACATTGGTTAGTATGAGCAACAACTACCTGTCGGGGGTCAACTGGGTATGACTGAGCCTAAAAAGTAGGCTTAGAGGACTGATTGCATACATGGTCAAATATTAGTCTTATTCTTCATAGGCTTGCAGTAGAAGATCGTTGGATGGTTGGAAGAATTAGAGAACTGGTAAATGGTGGGACAACGTAGGGCAGTTAGGCGAGTCCTACTTTCTGGGATTGCAGCACTTCACACAGATGGAGTCAGTAGCTATGGGTCACAGCAGAATAACCACAAGCTGCATGGCAGCATTTCTCCTCTACGGGAGACAGAAGTTAGACTGCTGGTCGCCGGTTTGGGAAGACTCAGATAATCATAAAGGCTAGTCAGGGTGGACCGGTGGTTGATTGGGTAGCAGTGGAGGTGTGCAGGTATGGTTGGTTTCTAGTCAGTGGGATTGACACAAACTAGACGGCTAGTCAATGGTTCATATAGAATTAGATAACCATGAAGGCTGGCAAGGATGAACCAGCTGTTGCTCTGGACTAGTGGAGCTAGCTACCTCCTAGTCCCTAGTTGGTAGCTGACTAGGGGCCGGTATGCCCAGACTCATCGTGTGAGGTGCTGCAATCGGTTGGATGAACCCAACTGTGCTGTATGGTGTTGTAAATAAAGAGAGGCTTATGCCATACACTCCTGCTGTAATACTGTTTGGATTGGCTATTTGTTAGATGAGTGGGGGTTTAATATGTGTGGTCTTTAACCAATAGGAAAGAATTGAGTTACTGCGTCAAACTGGCTGTGGAGCAGTAAAGGTGTAGAAGGTTGCATTTACACAGGCGATTTTCCCGCGATCCTTGGACCGATACTGAACCGAATTCTCAGACTCTCTCACCTCTCCGGTTAGCAGGTAGAGTATCTCTAAAGTGAAGTTCAATATCCTCTCAGTCATGGGTTTCTTGTTTTCGTCCATCTTTGGTGGGTCAGGAGGGACTCATGTTGCTGTAAAGGAGATCTTAACTTCAGGAATCTGCAAGGGAAGAAGGAGCAAGAGTTGAAGTTGCCTTCACTTGTCAAGAGTTGTAATCACTGAGGTTGCTGCTGCAGATACCCCCAGAATAAGACGCGGTCACTGCTCAGTAGCTGAAGGTGGGCTTAACTTAAAGTCTAGGAGCTTGTCTTCAGCTAGCACAAGTACATATGCTTGAAAAAGGGGGCAACAATAGACCCCCAAAATGAATTGTTTGGTTTGTCCTAGTATGTTGCCAATATATACTTCCTGCTATTCATAGGATGCCTGAAGACTCCTGATGCAGTCTTACCTGATTAGGGCTGACCTGGATTTGGGGGGAGTGCTGGGATTGGCAGGGACCCCCCCTATAGAAGTGCTAATTGGATATGTGAAACATAGATAAGGGTTTAGATGACCTCTTGTATATGTTTGTAAATGGACAATCCAAAAGGATGCATGGAGAAACGTGAAGCCCTGCACTTCGCTAGTATTGATAACAGTGGGTATTGTTAGCGGTAAGTGGATACCTACAGCGCAATCTTTGCCAATATAGGGCCCAAATTCCTGAGCGCTGGTGATTTTTTTACATTGGCATAACAAAGGTTGGAATCTCCCAGCAGCCCCGATGGATGTCCTACTGCGACAGGAAGCTCAGACATTACAGGATTTTAGGGGTTGAGGCGAGCGCTCCTCATAGGGTGGTCTCCTAAACAGCTGGCGAGTGTACCCCATAGGTGGGGAGTTTTTTTCGATCACATAGGCCCCAGTGCACGGTTTGACATTTTTTTATTTAAAAAAGTTTTTAGAAAAGTGCAGTTAAATTTTAAATAACACTAAGAAGAAAATATAGTATATCTCAGTGACTGAGAGCTAACACAGACATACACACATGCACAGAGAGACCACCTATATGTACTGGTAAATGCTACTGCAATCATATGTTATGCAGGAATATGCAAAGAAGGGAGACAGAACAATACCTCTGCAGCGCCACCTATTGGATGGCAGCATTCCTGCAAGCCAATGTTAGACTCTTTATACAAGCCTTGTAACAATGACAGGGGAATGAAAACCAAGCCAGATCCATCCACCGACTGCTGTTTTTGGGGGATTCTGGCTCGGCTTTCAATTCCCAGTCATTGTTAGGCCTCCGGGGTGAGCCTATCTGCCAGATAACTAAGGGTTTTGTTACACCATTAGAGAAAGTTAAACCAGGCCTCTTCTCATTGCTCAGAAAGAGGGAGATGCTTTGGATATTCAAAATAAAAACACTGGTTCCCCATGGTTTGAATGAGGTCTTAGAAAAAAAACTTTTGAGTGCAGAAACATCTTATATCCTATTTATTTACATGTGTTGCTTTTTTTCTTTTCTTGGCCCTCTGTTTTATATGAACTCTTCGTTATGACCTCCGTGCACCGATTCTTCCCCTGCTCCCTCCTGCCCTTTCACCTGCTGTTCGCCGTCTAGCATGATCCCAGCCCTTTGTACCTATACTAGATCACATTTTGATTGTGTATATGTATTAATAGATCTTCTATAGATTTACAGATTTTGTACCTGATATCTTATACAATATTTATGCACTGGATTTTTATCGAATAATGAATTTTATATTGCTAATGTAATCTATTGGGAACAGACGGTGAACAAGTGTTTCCATCTTTTGCCTAAAACTTTGAATGTTCTTCTATACATTTCTTATTTGGGCATTTTATTTAAAGGGGTTGTCCTGCGCCGAAACGTTTTTGTTTTTTTTTCAACAGCCCCCCCGTTCGGCGCGAGACAAACCCGATGCACTGGTTAAAAAAGAAAACCGGACAGTGCTTACCTGAATCCCCGCGCTCCGGTGACTTCTTACTTACCTGGTGAAGATGGCCGCCGGGATCTTCTCCCTCGGTGAACCGCAGGTCTTCTGTGCGGTCCATTGCCGATTCCAGCCTCCTGATTGGCTGGAATCGGCACGTGACGGGGCGGAGCTACACGGAGCCGCTCTCCGGCACGAGCGGCCCCATTCAGAAAAGAAGAAGACCAGACTGCGCAAGCGCGTCTAATCCGGCGATTAGACGCTGAAAATTAGACGGCACCATGGAGACGAGGACGCCAGCAACGGAGCAGGTAAGTGAATAACTTCTGTATGGCTCATAATTAATGCACAATGTACATTACAAAGTGCATTAATATGGCCATACAGAAGTGTATAGACCCACATGCTTTCGCGGGACAACCCCTTTAACATAAGATCCCGTTGTACCTCCTTCTTGGTAGATTACCTTATGACCCCTCTGTTCTCCTATCCCTTTGACACATGCACTGAGCATCATGTGGAACCCGTGACATGATCGCCGCGATGACGTGGCATCAGAACACACTTGGCTCAGCCTGCTACAATGGCACTGGAGGATGCTAACCATGGAAATGTTATGTATTTTTTATTATATATTTCTGTGGTGTTTGTTATTATTGGCTTGAGGAAGGTGCCTTTTGAGCACAGAAACGCGTTGCCATTTGTCGTCCGTTTTCATTCATTGGAATAAAGGTCCTGCTTTTTCATCCGTGCTGGGATTATTCTGGATGTGGATGTTCATTCATGACATAGGAGTCGACACTTCTAGGAGGGG
Source organism: Eleutherodactylus coqui (assembly GCF_035609145.1). Classification (NCBI taxonomy): domain Eukaryota; kingdom Metazoa; phylum Chordata; class Amphibia; order Anura; family Eleutherodactylidae; genus Eleutherodactylus; species Eleutherodactylus coqui. The sequence goes on from NC_089849.1 coordinate 122,468,762, forward strand.
CTTCTGCTGGTCATACCCCCCTCCTCCTGAGTAAGTGCTGTTTTTTAAAGTTAATCCTTGGATAAATACATCTGGCTACTGCTGTACAATCCAGGAGCGCAGAATTTTTTTTACTGACAACACGAGATGCAGGGAATAAAACGAACCCCCAGCTACATATTGCATGCCTAACACAGGAGGAAGTGCAGAGACGGTTAAAGAGGATTAAAATCGATAAATCGCCGGGCCCAGATGGAATACACCCAAGGGTTCTAAGGGAACTAAGAGACGTGATAGCTAGACCGCTATTTCTTATATTTATGGACACTATAGAGACTGGGGTTGTACGACTGGATTGGCACATTGCCAATGTGGTTTCAATATACAAAAAGGGGTCTAAAAGTGAGCCTGGTAACTACAGGCCGGTAAGTCTCACTTCAATAGGAAAAATATTCGAAGGGTTTCCGAGAGACGCCATCCTGGAAAACCTCAAGGAGAATAACAGTAAAACCCCTCACCAGCATGGGTTCATGAGGGGTCGATCGTGTCAGACCACCTTGATCAGCTTCTACGATGAAGTAAGTTTTAGGCTGGACCTGGGAGAGTCTATTGATCTCGTATATCTGGACTTCTCTAAAGCATTTGACACCGTGCCACATAATAGGCTGATATACAAAATGAGGCAGCTCGGACAGGGTGAAAACGTGTGTATCTGGGTAAGGAACTGGGTCAGAGATAGAAAGCAGAGGATGGTAATAAATGGTGCATACTCTGATTGGGCCACCGGTGCTAGTGGGGGCCACAGGGTTTAGTATTAGGCCCCATTCTGTTCAACATATTTATCAATGACCTGATAGAGGGACTGCACAGTAAAATATCAATATTTGCAGATGACAAAATTATACAGTATAATTAATACAACGGAGAACAATGTACGGCTACAAACGGACCGAGATAAGCCGGGGGCTTGGGGGGAATAATGGCAAATGAAGTTTAATGTGGATAAATGTAAGGTTCTGCACATGGGCAGGAGAAACAGATGTCACCAATATACACTAAATGGGGTACTGCTGGGGAAAAGTGATATGGAAAGAGACCTGGGTGTACTAGTGGACTGTAGACTAAACTGGAGTAACCAATGCCAGTCAGCTGCTGCAAAAGCTAATAGAGTCTTGGGGTGCATTAAAAGAGGTATAGGGGCGAAGGACAAGAACATTATCCTCCTACTATATAAGGCACTTGTCAGGCCTCACGTGGAATACTGTGTACAGTTCTGGACACAGGTACTCAGGAAAGATGTCACAGTGCTGGAGGGGGTTCAAAGAAGAGCGACTAAACTAATACATGGAATGGGAGGACTGGAATACCCAGAGAGGCACCAAAACTGGGATTATTCACCCCGGAAAAAAGACGGCTAAGGGGCGATCAAATAACTATGTATAAATACATGAGGGGACAATACAAGGATCTCTCCATGATCTGTTTATACCCAGGACTGCGATGGTAACAAGAGGGTATCCGCTACGTCTAGAAGAAAGCAGGTTTCATCATCAACACAGAAAGGGGTTCTTTACTGTAAGAGCAGTGAGACTGTGGAACTCTCTGCCTGAGGGCGTGGTGATGGCAAAATCCATACAGGAGTTTAAGAGGGGACGAGTCGTCTTTCTCGAGCGGAAGGATATTACAGGATATAGACATTAGCTGACCAGCGGGTTTGTAGTTTCGGATTTTATATTTAGGTAGGAACTATAAGTGGTTGACCCAGGGATTATTCTGACTGTCATTATGGAGTCGGGAAGGAATTTTCCCCCAAATGGGCTAATTGGCTTCTGCCTTTTGGGTTTTTTGCCTTCCTCTGCATCAACTAGGGGTTAAAACAGGCTGAAATAGATGGACATTGTCTTCATTCAGCCTAACATACTATGTTACTATGTTATGTGTGCAATCCCCCCTGCTCCCTGCGATCATATGTGTCAGTGCTACATCCTAGATGGTCATCCTCTCACTATGCTACGGCTTCTGCTAGCCCTGTTGTTGGGCACCATGTGAGTTATACTAGTGGGGAGAAAACGGATTCGCTGCAATGACCAGGCTGCAACCCCCCCCCCCCCCCCCCCCTGCAGCAGTCATCCTCCCAGGGTGACCACTTCTGGTACCACTTTACAATAGTTGTACGGTAGGTACTGAAGAAAACAGCTTGCATCTTGTCCCTCATAAGCCTTTGGGAGAGAAGCCAGAGAGTTGCAAGTCACCGACTAATTATGCCTGCATGTTCAGCTGGACACTACGGTTGGCATCAATATCATCAACACCATCATTGCTTTATATATATAGGGAATCTGACAAATGCTGCCAACTTGTCCCAGGTTCAACCAGGGTAAATGTATCAGCCTCTCGCTGGAGATGCCACGCTCCGCTCAGAGTCCACAACAGAGTGCTGCTTCTCTCAAATCATTTTTTTTTGCATAGTAAACTTGCTTTTTTTCACTTGTCTGCATGCTTTAATTCAGGTGTGGATGCCCATGCTTTCCTGGGGGTGGCTTGAATTGCAGATCCTGCAAATCAAATCCGCCCATGAACATATGCAATTAGCAGGGGGCACAAAAAGAGGGCGTCAGTAGCCAAGAAGGTACAAAAAACACTCATTGCCAAAAACATCAAGCACCCAGAAGGAGTTGTCGGAATTATATAAAACTTTATAAGGCAGTAATACAGAGGATATAAGCAGTCCACACACCCCTGTGCAGAGCCAAGTTGTTGTAAAGATATCCAACAACGACAAATTATTTCAGATTTCCACCTTTTAATGTGACTCTTATCTGTACAATATCATTGAAAAACAGACTGAAATCTTTTACGATGGAAATTAACAAAAAAAACCTAAAATAATGTGATTGCATAAATCTGCACACCCTAAAACTAATACTTTGTCGATGTACCCTTTGGCTTTATGACAGCATTCAGTGTTTTGGGGTCGGTGTCTATCAGCCTGGCAAATCTTGACTTGGAAATCTTCGCCCACTCTTCCTTGCAAAAGCGTTCCAAATCTGTCAGATTGCATCTTGTGTGCAGCGCCCTCCTTAGGTCACCCACAGATCTTCTATGGGGTTCAGGTCTGCGCCATTGTAAAACTGGCTTCACCAGAAGATCATTCTCTTGATGATTTGGATGGCTGCCTTGGGTCATTGTTGTGCTGAAAGGTGAAATTCCTCTTCATCTTTTCAGCAGAGACCTGAAGGTTTTGGGTCAACATGGACCGATACTTGGAACTGTGCATACTTCCCTCCAACTTGACTAAAGCCCCAGTCCCAGCAGCAGAACAGCCACCCACATAATACTGCCCCTACCATCGTCACTGCGGGTCTGGTGGTCTTCTGGTGATGGTAGTGTTGACTTTTACATTATGTTAGGCTGAAAATCCCAATGTACATCCAGTTCAGCCTATTACCCCCCCCCCCCCCCCCAATGTTGATCCAGAGGAGGGCAAAAAAAACCCAATGAGATAGAATTTAAGGGGAAACAAAAATTCCTTCCCGACTCCAATCTAGCACTCGGCATAATCCCTAAATCCCCGACCCTTCTGAGTAATCAGTGATATAACATGTAATATTGTAACACTCAAGAAAGACGTCCAGAACCTCTTATGTCATATCACCATCACCATGTCCAGAGGATAGAGTTCCATAGTCTCACTGCTTTTACAGTAAAGAATACCCTTCTATGTTGTGTAGAAACCTTCTTTCCTCTAGATGTAGAAAGCGCCCCCTTGTTACAGTCCTGGGTATAATAGATGATGAGAGAGATCTCTGTCCTTTTTTAGTACCAGTGCTCACATACATTTTGAAATTATTGACAAAAAGTTCCCCTGTGGTCATATCATTAATAATGCGTTCTCCCACAGACTTCTGGCAGATGTGATGGAGGCGTTTTGGTAAAATGTAGCTGGGATTGAATGCTCTTATTAGAAAACGCTTCTGCTAAGCTCCCTTCCTCTTCAGCCCAGACATGTGAAGAATACAGAAGATGGTTGTCACATGATTGCAAAACAAGTACTTGCCAAATCCTTCTGCAGCTCCTTTAATGCTGGCCTCTTGGCAGCCGCCAGAACCAATGTTCTTCTATTTTTTTCATCCATGTTTGAGGGCCGTCCAGTTCTTAGTCATGTCTCTGTCGAGCTATTAATCCCTGTCTTGCTGACTGTCTTCCCTGTGATTCATGGTATATTTAATGCCTTGGAAATGTCTTGGTCCCCTTCTTGCTGACGTTCTTCATTGTGCTCCATGATATATGTAATGTCTTGGAGATGTCTTGGCCCCCTTCTTGCTGAAGTTCTTCACTGTGCCCCATGGTATATGTAATGCCACAGAGATGTCTTAGAACCCTTCTTGCTAAAGTTCTTCACTGTGCCCCATGGTATATGTAATGTCTTGGAGATGTCTTGGTCCCCTTCTTGCTGAAGTTCTTCACTGTGCCCCATGGTATATGTAATGCTTTGGAGATATCTTGGCCCCCTTCTTGCTGATGTTCTTCACTGTGCCCCATGGTATATGTAATGCCTTGGAGATATCTTGGCCCCCTTCTTGCTGATGTTCTTCACTGTGCCCCATGGTATATGTAATGCCTTGGAGATATCTTGGCCACCTTCTTGCTGACGTTCTTTACTGTGCCCCATTATATATGTAATGCCTTGGAGATGTCTTGACCCCCTTCTTGCTGAAGTTCTTCACTGTGCCCCTTGGTATTTGTAATGTCTTGGTCCCCTTCTTGCTGAAGTTCTTCACTGTGCCCCATAGTACATGTAATGCTTTGGAGATATCTTGGCCCCCTTCTTGCTGATGTTCTTCACTGTGCCCCATGGTATATGTAATGCCTTGGAGATATCTTGGCCACCTTCTTGATGACGTTCTTTACTGTGCCCCATGGTATATGTAATGCCTTGGAGATGTCTTGGCCCCTTCTTGCTGAAGTTCTTCACTGTCCCCCATGGTATATGCAATGCCTCGGAGATGTCTTGGCCCCCTTCTTGCTGACGTTCATCACTGTGCCCCATGGTATATGTAATGCCTTGGAGATGTGTTGGCCCTCTTCTTGCTGAAGTTCTTCACTGTGCCCCATGGTATATGTAATGCCACGGAGATGTCTTAGAACCCTTCTTGCTAAAGTTCTTCACTGTGCCCCATGGTATATGTAATGTCTTGGAGATGTCTTGGTCCCCTTCTTGCTGAAGTTCTTCACTGTGCCCCATGGTATATGTAATGCTTTGGAGATATCTTGGCCCCCTTCTTGCTGATGTTCTTCACTGTGCCCCATGGTATATGTAATGCCTTGGAGATATCTTGGCCCCCTTCTTGCTGATGTTCTTCACTGTGCCCCATGGTATATGTAATGCCTTGGAGATATCTTGGCCACCTTCTTGCTGACGTTTTTTACTGTGCCCCATTATATATGTAATGCCTTGGAGATGTCTTGACCCCCTTCTTGCTGAAGTTCTTCACTGTGCCCCATGGTATATGTAATGTCTTGGAGATGTCTTGGTCCCCTTCTTGCTGAAGTTCTTCACTGTGCCCCATAGTATATGTAATGCTTTGGAGATATCTTGGCCCCCTTCTTGCTGATGTTCTTCACTGTGCCCCATGGTATATGTAATGCCTTGGAGATATCTTGGCCACCTTCTTGATGACGTTCTTTACTGTGCCCCATGGTATATGTAATGCCTTGGAGATGTCTTGGCCCCTTCTTGCTGAAGTTCTTCACTGTGCCCCATGGTATATGTAATGCCTTGGTGATGTCTTGGCCCCCTTCTTGCTGACGTTCTTCACTGTCACCCATGGTATATGCAATGCCTCGGAGATGTCTTGGCCCCCTTCTTGCTGACGTTCATCACTGTGCCCCATGGTATATGTAATGCCTTGGAGATGTCTTGGCCCCCTTTTTGCTGACAACCTCACTCTGCCCCATGGTATATGTAATGCCTTGGAGATGTCTTGGCCCCCTTGTTGCTGACTCTCTTCACTGTGCCCCATGGTATATGTAATGCCTTGGAGATGTGTTAGCCCCCTTCTTGCTGAATTTCTTCACTGTGCCCCATGGTATATGTAATGCCTTGGATGTGTCTTGGCCCCCTTCTTGCTGACGTTCATCACTGTGCCCCATGGTATATGTAATGTCTCGGGGATGTCTTGGCCCCCTTCTTGCTGACATCATCACTGTGCCCCATGGTATATGTAATGCCTTGGAGATATCTTGGCCCCCTTGTTGCTGACGTTCTTCACTATGCCCCATGGTATATGTAATGCCTTGGAGATGTCTTGGCCCCCTTGCTGCTGATGTTCTTCACTGTGCCTCATGGTATATGTAATGCCTTGGAGATGTCTTGGTCCCATTCCTGCTGACGTTCTTCACTGTGGACCATGGTATATGTAATGCCTTGGAGATGGCTTGGCCCCCTTCTTGTTGACATCCTCACTGTGCCCCATGGTATATGTAATGCCTTGGAGATGTCTTGGCTCCCTTCTCCTGACTGATATCTTCCAACAATCAGACCCCTTTGATAGGCTGTAAGATCTTTACCGACCAACTAAGAAAATGTCAGAAAAATCCTCCTAGAAGAGCCGAGCTTAATGGGGGAACCCAGAATCCCTGTAAATAATGGCAGCGGGGTGCTGACTGCTATCTATCAGGAGGTTACATGTGATTGTCTAATTCTGAATACAACCACGTCCCTGAATATAAGAGGGTGTGAACACTTATCAAACACATTATTGCTGTTTTATTCTTCCACCCTAAAAGATTTCAATTTGTTTTTCAATGGAATATAATTTATTGCAGCAAACTGAACACTTCAAAAGGAGGCTCTAGTACCCCATTGTACTGCAGGCAGGGAGGCTCTAGTACCCCATTGTACTGCAGGCAGGGAGGCTCTAGTACCCCATTGTACTGCAGGCAGGGAGGCTCTAGTACCCCATTGTACTGCAGGCAGGGAGGCTCTAGTACCCCATTGTACTGCAGGCAGAGAGGCTCTAGTACCCCATTGTACTGCAGGCAGGGAGGCTCTAGTACCCTGCTGTACTGCAGGCAGGGAGGCTCTAGTACCCCATTGTACTGCAGGCAGGGAGGCTCTAGTACCCCATTGTACTGCAGGCAGGGAGGCTCTAGTACCCCATTGTACTGCAGGCAGGGAGGCTCTAGTACCCCATTGTACTGCAGGCAGGGAGGCTCTAGTACCCCATTGTACTGCAGGCAGAGAGGCTCTAGTACCCCATTGTACTGCAGGCAGAGAGGCTCTAATACCCCATTGTACTGCAGGCAGGGAGGCTCTAGTACCCCATTGTACTGCAGGCAGGGAGGCTCTAGTACCCCATTGTACTGCAGGCAGAGAGGCTCTAGTACCCCATTGTACTGCAGGCAGAGAGGCTCTAGTACCCCATTGTACTGCAGGCAGAGAGGCTCTAATACCCCATTGTACTGCAGGCAGGGAGGCTCTAGTACCCCATTGTACTGCAGGCAGGGAGGCTCTAGTACCCCATTGTACTGCAGGCAGGGAGGCTCTAGTACCCCATTGTACTGCAGGCAGGGAGGCTCTAGTACCCCATTGTACTGCAGGCAGGGAGGCTCTAGTACCTCATTGTACTGCACGCAGGGAGGCTCTAGTACCCCATTGTACTGCAGGCATGGAGGCTCTAGTACCCTGTTGTACCCCCTCTAGCTTGGATAGAAGATGTGATACGGGGGGCATGGAGGCTCTAGTGCCCTGTTGTACTGCCTCTAGCTTGGATACAAGATGTGATACAGGGGGCATGGAGCTCTAGTATCCTGTTGTACTGCCTCTAGCTTGGATACAAGATGTGATATGGGTGGGCATGGAGGCTCTAGTACTCTGTTGTACCACCTCTAGCTTGCATACAAGCTGTGATACAGACAGGCATGAAGGCTCCAGTACCCCATTGTACTGCCTCTAGCTTGGATACAAGATGTGATAGGGACGGGCATGGAGGTTCTAGCACCCTGTTGTACTGGCTGTAGCTTGGATACAAGATGTGATACGGGCAGGCATGGAGCTCTACTAACTTGTTGTACCACCTCTAGCTTGGATACAAGATGTAATATGGGTGGGTATGGAGGCTCTAGTACCCTGTTGTACTACCTCTAGCTTGGATACAAGATGTAATACAGGTGAATATGGAGGCTTTAGTACCCTGTTGTACCGCCTCTTGCTTGGATAAAAGATGTGATACAGGCGGGCATGGAGGTATACGGGTTCTCTATGGTATTCTGCAGCATATCAGTCCACATTTGATGTAACTGAACCTCTAGATTGTGCAAAATCTTGGGCTGTGGAAGTTGGCGTCCCAGATGGTCCCATACATGTTATATTGGCAAAACTCTGACGACCAGCCATGGAGGTGTGACAATGCTGTGAGGGTTTCCTGTGACACCATTGTGTGTGCGGCTTCTCCTATTTTAGCAGACACCGCCTTGCCTAAAGTCCTGTTATTGCAGGTCCAGCAGAGAACATCACTGTCCGTACACTACGTGTTAGACGGACCGCTCTGCAGCAGCGAGGGAGCATGTCCAGAGCCCCGGCAGCTCCCCCGTAAGTCAGCCATGTTTTACCAGTCTGAGTAAAAGAAATGAAAAAGGAGGGTGGAGCAAGACCCAGTGAGGGGGTAGAATATTTATGGAGTACAAAGTGTTTCCAATGATGAAGTATTTTGAATGGTGGAGGTGCTGCCAACCAGATGACACTCCACCAGTGTGGGCGTAAGTGTAGCGAAAAGGATGTGAAAAGAACTGGTATGGAGGCGCAACACTCTAAGCTACTAGAAGATGTAGATCAAAGTCCAATGTGTGATGGTGAAAGCACTTCTTTTTTATTATTATTTCAGAAATTAAAAACCAGCAATGGAATACGCGTTTCGGGGAAGAACCCCTTCGTCAGTTCGGCTGGATAGGACAACAGGATGCCTAGGGGTGACACGATTCCAAAGATGTATAGGATGTGTCGGAGGTCCTGTGTGCAGGAGGACAGGGGAGAAAAAAGTGCTTTAACCTTTTTCTCCCCTGTCCTCCTGCACACAGGACCTCCGACACATCCTATACATCTTTGGAATCGTGTCACCCCTAGGCATCCTGTTGTCCTATCCAGCCGAACTGACGAAGGGGTTCTTCCCCGAAACGCGTATTCCATTGCTGGTTTTTAATTTCTGAAAAAATAATTAAAAAGAAGTGCTTTCACCATCACACATTGGACTTTGATCTACATCTTCTAGTAGCTTAGAGTGTTGCGCCTCCATACCAGTTCTTTTCACATCCTTTTCGATGTTTTACCAGTCGGCTGGATTCCGGCACGCATCGAGAAGCTGAAGGATTACCCTTCAATGTAAATGCTGCTCCGACTGAACGACCAATGTAGTTTGGTTTTGGTCGTTGTTCCGTTCCTGCATGCATAAAACTTACGGTGATCGGCCGAGTAAACAGGCAGTCGCTCCCTTATAAAGGACTGCCTTCTGTGTATCTAGTGTGTCCTGGTTGTGTTTTCTGTGTACCTACTGTAAGAGTGTGTGTCTGTGGGTCTAAGTCACATGTGCAAACACAAGGCCCGCTGCCTCATATTATGTGGCCCGCGGCGTGCAGACGCCGCTCACCACTAAGCGATTACCAGCTGGGGTGCTGCAGCTCCCCGCTGGCATATTAACATTTTCCACAACACTTCTGCCCTATTCAGCAGTTCCAGCAACCTGATTGGTTGTTTGGTGAATCAGCCAACCCAAACAACCAATCAGGTTGCTGGAACTGCTGAATAGGGCAGAAGTGATGTGGAAAATGTTAATATGCCAGCGGAGGGGGAGCAGGGCAGACAGCAAGGAGGATGTAGGTTAGGGGGATTAATGGTGTCTACTGAGGGGGTAAGAGGGGTTAATGGTGTCTGCTGGGGGGGGTTAATGGTGTCTGCTGGGGGGGTTAATGGTGTCTGCTGGGGGGGTTAATGGTGTCTGCTGGGGGGGGGGTTAATGGTGTCTGCTGGGGGGGGGGTTAATGGTGTCTGCTGGGGGGGGGGTTAATGGTGTCTGCTGGGGGGGGGGTTAATGGTGTCTGCTGGGGGGGGGTTAATGGTGTCTGCTGGGGGGGGGGTTAATGGTGTCTGCTGGGGGGGGGTTAATGGTGTCTGCTGGGGGGGGGGTTAATGGTGTCTGCTGGGGGGGGGGTTAATGGTGTCTGCTGGGGGGGGTTAATGGTGTCTGCTGGGGGGGGTTAATGGTGGCTGCTGGGGGGGGTTAATGGTGGCTGCTGGGGGGGGGGGGGTTAGTGGTGGCTGCTGGGGGGGGTTAATGGTGGCTGCTGGGGGGGGGTTAATGGTGGCTGCTGGGGGGGGGGTTAATGGTGGCTTCTGGGGCCACTGTGAGGGTCAGTATTAGGGCTTGTTTACACGGGCATAATCGTATTTCGGTCGCACAAATACGCTGTGTATTTGCGCAATCAAAAAAATCGCTAATGCCTGCATATTTGGGTACGCGAAAAAGATCGCAGATGGGACCACTGAAATGGTGCGCAAATATGCAGTGAATACACAGGTTTCCTGCACATTCACCCTGTATTTGCGCGGCCCATTCACTTCAGTGGCCTATTGGGGTTCGTCGTATGCAACAATATAGGTCCTGCTGTGTGACAATATCCATCATGTGAATGAACTCAGTGAAATCAATGGCTTCTATTCAATGCATATTATGTACGCAAATACGCTTGTGTGAACGAGCCCTTACTATACTGTCTTACAATCGGCCCTTTGAAGGTCACCAGAGGGTGCGCAGAGGGGGCACCGTGTGAGCGGTTGCGCATGAGCGTCAGTGTGTGAGCGGTTGCGCATGAGCGTCAGTGTGTGAGTGGTCTTTGCAGGAGGCAGCAGGTGAGTGGCAGCGAGTGAGCGGTTGTGTGTGAGCGTCAGTGTGTGAGCGGTTGCGCAGAGGGGGCAGCGTGTGAGCGGTTGCGTGTGAGCGTCAGTGTGTGAGCGGTTGCGCAGAAGCGACAGCGTGTGAGCGGAGTGTGAACAAGTCTATCTTCACTACTTCCACAAGTAAATTGTAGATCCCCATTAGGATGAGCTCCATGCCTGGCAATGTCATCCAGTGTGCTACTTGTGCAATGTATGCGGTCCTTGATCAGCCGATCGAGGGTGCAGACTGTTGTGCAAGATGCATGCACATCGCACATTTAGAAGCCCAAATCCTGGATCTAAATGGGCAACTGGCAACACTGAGAGCCATTGACATCATGGAAAGGAGTTTGGTGCTCACTGAGCAGACACTCGCTGGGGTAGAGGCGGGGGCGGATGGTAGTACGGAAGAGCAGGGGGAGCAGGCAGTCAGCTGGGTGTCAGATAGAAGGAGCGGTAGAGGGAAGAGAACCAGGGAGGCTAGTCCTGAACTGGCACAACCCAACAAGTTTGCAAGATTGGCAGATGAGGGGGATGCCATTACAGAGCCAGCACCGCTGCAGCACGACATGCCCTCTGAACGCCAGGGGGATGACTGCTCCAGTGAGACGGGGACGGGGAGTGCAGGGCAGGCTAGACAGGTCCGAGTGGTGGGGGACTCAATTATTAGGGGGACAGACAGGGCAATCTGCCATAAAGACCGGGATTGTCGAACGGTGTGTTGTCTTCCTGGCGCTCGAGTTTGACACATCGCGGATCGGATTGACAGATTACTGGGAGGGGCTGGTGAGGATCCAGCGGTCATGGTGCACGTTGGCACCAATGAACAAATTAGAGGTCACTGGAGGGCCCTCAAAAATGATTTCAGGGACTTAGGGGCCAAGCTTAGGGCGAGGACCTCCAGGGTGGTTTTCTCGGAAATACTACCTGCACCTAAAGCCACACTAGAAAGGCAGCAGGATCTTAGGGAGGTAAACAAGTGGCTCTGGAGTTGGTGTAAGAAGGAGGGATTTGGGTTCCTAGAGAACTGGGCTGACTTTGCTGTCGGCTACAGGCTCTACCGTAGGGACGGGCTGCATCTTAATGGGGAGGGTGCAGCTGTGCTGGGGGAGAAGATGGCTAGAAGGCTGGAGGAGTGTTTAAACTAGGGACTGGGGGAGGGCAAAATGATAAATAGTGGGGTAGCCAGTGTAACTAGCGACCTGGGTCAAAGAAATGGGAATGGGGGTCGAGCGGGGGGGGGGGGGGTTAGTACAGTTAGAAATGTGAGGTCAGCCAACAGTACGAATAGCAAAAAAACAAATTTAAAAAAACTAAAATAACGATATCAATTGTATGACCACGAATGCACGAAGTCTGATGATGGAGGGAAGGCAAATCTATTAAATAGTTTCTTTTCAAGCGTATTCACAAACAAAAAGGAAATGCCACACAAGATACATGGGAATAAAATAAACCCCTCGCAAAATATGTCATACCTAACGTAGGAGGAAGTGCGGAACAGGTTAAAGAAGATTAAAATCGATAAATCGCCAGGCCCAGATGGATTACACCCAAGGATACTAAGGGAACTAAGTGATGAAATAGCTAGGCCGCTATACCTAATATTTCTAGACACTATCAAGACCGGTGTTGTACCATTGGATTGGCGCATTGCCAACGTGGTTCCAATTTATAAAAAGGGGACCAAAAGTGAGCCTGGTAACTACAGGCCGGTAAGTCTCACCTCAGTAACGGGAAAAATTTTCGAGGGGATTCTGAGAGACGCCATCGATGAGCACCTCAAGGAGAACAAGGGAATAACTCCTTACCAGCATGGATTCATGAAGGGTCGCTCATGTCAGACAAATCTGATCAGTTTCTACAATGAAGTAAGCTCTAAGCTGGACCTGGGAGAGTCTATTGATCTCGTATATCTGGACTTCTCTAAAGCGTTTGACACCGTGCCACACAATAGGCTAATATACAAAATGAGACAGCTCGGATTGGGTGAAAACATGTGTAATTGGGTTAAAAATTGGCTCAATGATAGAAAGCAGAGGGTGGTAATAAATGGTTCATACTGTGATTGGGCCACAGTCACTAGTGGGGTGCCACAAGGTTCAGTATTAGGCCCCACTCTGTTCAATATATTTATCAACGACCTGATAGAGGGGCTGCACAGTAAAATATCAATATTTGCAGATGACCCAAAATTATACAATATAATTAATGCAACGGAGGACAATGTGCGGCTACAAACGGACCTGGACAAGCTGGGGGCTTGGGCAGAAAAATGGCAAATGAAGTTCAATGTTGATAAATGTAAGGTTATGTACATGGGCAGGAGAAACGGATGTTACCAATATACACTAAATGGGGTACTGCTAGGGAAAAGTGATATGGAAAAAGACCTGGGGGTACTAGTGGACTATAGACTAAACTGGAGTAACCAATGCCAGTCAGCTGCTGCAAAGGCAAATAAAGTCTTGGGGTGCATTAAAAGAGGTATAGGGGCGAGGGACGAGAACATTATCCTTCCATTATATAAGGCACTTGTCAGGCCTCACATGGAATACTGCGAACAGTTCTGGTCACCGGTGCTCAGGAAAGATGTTACGGTATTGGAGGGGGTTCAAAGAAGGGCAACTAAACGAATACATGGAATGACAGGATTGGAATACGCAGAGAGGCTATCAAAATTGGGATAAGGTTAAGAGGCGACCAAATAACCATGTATAAGTACATGAGGGGGCAACACATGGATCTCTCCGTGATCTGTTTATACCCAGGACTGCAACGGTAACAAGAGGGCATCCGCTACAATTAGAGGAAAGCAGGTTTCATCATCAACATAGAAAGGGGTTCTTTACTGTAAGAGCAGTGAGACTGTGGAACTCTCTACCGGAGGAAGTGGTGATGGCAAAATCCATAGAGGAGTTTAAAAGGGGACTTGATGTCTTTCTGGAGAGGAAGGATATTATTGGTTATAAATCTTAGGTTATTTGTTAATCCAGGTATACAGGCAGGTAGGAACTATTAGGGGTTGATCCAGGGAACAGTCTGATTGCCATTAGGGAGTCGGGAAGGAATTTTTTCCCCAAAAGGGCTAATTGGCTTCTGCTCTTGGAGTTTTTTTGCCTTCCTCTGGATCAACAAAACAGGAGGATAGACAGGCTGGACTAGATGGACAATGTCTTCATTCAGCCTTACGAACCATGTTACTATGTTACTATGTTTATTGTGGAGGGAACGATCCCCGGCCACTCTACCTCCCTTTACTGATCACAGGAATGATCATCACTGAGAGGACCTGTCGGGGGTAAACGGCCCTCACTACTGTAACCCTTAGATGAGGCCACCGAAATTATGAGCGGGACAAGACCTCCATTAGCAATATCCTGCCAGTTCTCTTCATTTTAGCGGGTCAGTTCTAGGGCCCAATGTGCGCAATGATGGTGGCAATCTGCTTCTTGCTCAGAAGGTAAAACAGGGAATGGCAATTTTGAAAATGTGACTGAGGGACTCTGACAGGGCAGATACATTTGGGACAGGGAAATGGATTTGCTTTTTTTTTGGCATCCGATAGGGAAAACAAACTCACAGACTCGGGGCTCATGCCCACGGCGGGGGAGATTTACAGATTACAGTCCATACGCTCTGCCGGCAGAGACCGCGTACGGGCCGAGTACGACACTGCGCAGGCCCACCCATCTGACGTCACAGTCATGCGCATTGTGTTTTATTTCGTTAATTTCCACGTTCTGTTCAGGGGGACGCATATGGAAATGAGCCCGTCCCCGATGTATGTGTATGGACAGCGCATCATGCCATAGAAGGGCTGCGATCATATGCAGAAAAATATTTTTCGTGCACATCGATACGCAGCGCCCACGCACAAGTGTGAATGGGACATTGACTTTCATGGCCTCCATGCACCACGTATCACGCTTGTGTCATATGTGGTAAAACTACGGCCGTGAACATGAGCCCTTACGGAGACGGTGATAGCAATAACTGGCCACATGGATGGTGTCTCTTACAAGGTGACAGCCATGTGCGCGGCCAACCGCATCATCAATCATCGCTGAAGACCACAAGATCACCAGCAACAGAACAGCCAAATCCGTACTAGGGCTAGATAGGAGCCGTGCGCCCCCTGCTGGTGCCACATAGTAGTAGTTGGAGTAATAGTACTAGGGCTAGATGGGAGCCGTATGCCTCCTGCTGGTGCCACATAGTAGTAGTTGGAGTAATAGTAATAGGGCTAGATGGGAGCCGTACGCCCCCTGCTGGTGCCACACAGTAGCAGTTGGAGTAATAGTAATAGGGCTAGATGGGAGCCGTGCGCCCCCTGCTGGTGCCATACTGTAGCAGCTGGAGTAAGAGTAATAGGGCTAGATGGGAGCCGTGCGCACCCTGCTGATGCCACACAGTAGCAGTTGGAGTAATAGTACTAGAGGCAGTTAGGAGCCGTGCGCCCCCTGCTGGTGCCACACAGTAGCAGTTGGAGTAATAGTACTAGAGCTAGATGGGAGCCGTGCGCCCCCTGCTGGTGCCACACAGTAGTAGTTGGAGTAATAGTACTAGAGCTAGGTGGGAGCCATGTGCCCCCTGCTGGTGCCACACAGTAGTAGTTGAGTAATAGTACTAGGGCTAGATGGGAGCCGTGTGCCCCCTGCTGGTGCCACACAGTAGTAGTTGAGTAATAGTACTAGGGCTAGGTGGGAGCCGTGTGCCCCCTGCTGGTGCCACACAGTAGTAGTTGAGTAATAGTACTAGGGCTAGATGGGAGCTGTGCGCCCCCTGCTGGTGCCACACAGTAGTAGTTGAGTAATAGTACTAGGGCTAGATGGGAGCTGTGTGCCCACTGCTGGTGCCACACAGTAGTAGTTGAGTAATAGTACTAGGGCTAGATGGGAGCCGTGTGCCCCCTGCTGGTGCCACACAGTAGCAGTTGGAGTAAGAGTAATAGGGCTAGATGGGAGCTGTGCGCCCCCTGCTGGTGCCACACAGTAGTAGTTGCAGTAATAGTACTTGGGCCAAACCAAGAGGGGCCTGGGCTCATCCAGGTTATTATACAAGAGCTGGCCTGTTGCACTTCTTCAGTCGGGCCCAAATAAATCATTTTACGCTTTTGTATCCTGCTTATTTTTTTAATGATTAGAAAAGGTACCTTAACCCCTTAGTGACCTCAGCGCCTTAGGGGCCGAATGTCCACAGGGAAAATAGATTTATTAATTCCGCGCAGGTCCCCTGCACACGTGATTCGCGCCCATAGGGAATCATTGGGCATCCGCAGGTAATTAAAAAAACACCTGCAGCATGCTCCATTTTCTTATGGCTCTCCTGCAAGGGCAGCTCCCACGGCTTCCATTAAAGTCAATGGAAGCCATCCGGGCCCGCAGCTGTTATTGGGCTGTGCCGAGGGACCGTGGGCACATCCGCCGGGCAGAAGAAAATAGATCCGGCTGTGACGGAGGGGAGATCCGCAGCATCCAGACAGGTGAGTATAATCTATTTCTTGGCATTATATATACATCTATACTATATACAGCGCTAACATATACACATCTGTACTATATATAGTCCTATTACATATACACCTATACTACATACATATAGTACTAACATTATATACACAGCTATGCTACATATAGTGCTATTACGTACACACCTATACTATATACAACGCTAACATTATATACACACCTATACTATAAACAGTGCTATCATACACACACCTATACTACATATAGCACTAACATTATATACACACACACCTATACACAGCGCTAACATTATATTCACACCTATACTATAAACAGTGCTATCATACACACACCTATACTACATATAGCACTAACATTATATACACACACACCTATACACAGCGCTAACATTATATTCACACCTATACTATATACAGTGTTATTACATACACACCTATACTATATACAGTGTTATTACATACACACCTATACTATATACAGCACTAATATTACATACACACCTATACTATATATAGAGTTATTATATGCACAGGTATACTACATATAGTGCTATGATATACACACACCTATACTATATACAGCGCTAACATTATATATACACCTCTAGTATATATAGTGCTATTGGATACACACCTATACTATATACAGTGCTAACATTACACACACACCTTTACTATATAGAGTGCTATTATATACACACCTATAGTATATATAGACCTAACATTATATACACACTAGAGATAAGCGAACGTACTCGGTAAGGCCGATTTCGCAATCGAGCACCGCGATTTTCGAGTACTTCACTACTCGGGTGAAAAGTACTCGGGGGCGCTGTGGGTGAGCAGGGGGTTGCAGAGGGGAGTGGGGGGGAGAGGGAGAGAGAGAGGGCTCCCCCCTGTTCCCCGCTGCTACCCCCCGCTCCGCCAAGCCCCGCCCCCCAGCGACCCCGAGTACTTTTCACCCGAGTAGTGAAGTACTCGAAAATCGCGGTGCTCGATTGCGAAATCGGCCTTACCGAGTACGTTCGCTCATCTCTAATACACACCTATACTATATATAGCACTAACATAATATACACACCTATACTACATATGGTGCTAATATATACACACCTATACTATATACAGCACTTATATTATATACATATCTATACTACATATAGTGTTATTATATACACACCTATACTATATACAACACTAACTTTATATACACACCTGTACTATATACAACGCTAACATTATATACACACCTATACTATATACATATCTATACTATATATAGTGTTATTATATACACAGGTATACTACATATAGTGCTATTATATACACACCTATACTATATACAACACTAACTTTATATACAAACCTATACTATATACAACACTAACTTTATATACAAACCTATACTATATACAACACTTATATTATATACATATCTATACTATGTATAGTGTTATTATATACACAGGTATACTACATATAGTGCTATTATATACCCACCTATACTATATATAGTGTTAACATTATATACACACCTATACTATATACAACGCTAACTTTATATACACACCTATACTATATACAACACTTATATTATATACATATCTATACTATATAGAGTGCTATTATATACACACCTATACTATATACAGCGCTGACATTATATACACCTATACTATATATAGTGCTATTATATACACACCTATACTATATACAGCGCTGACATTATATACACACCTATACTATATATAGGGCTATTATATACACACACCTATACTACATATAGCACTAACATTATATACACACCTATACTATATACAGTGTTAACATTATATACACACATTTACTATATAGAGTGCTATTATACACACACCTATACTATACACAACGCTAACATTATACACACACCTATAATATATACAGTGCTATTATATACACACACCTATACTACATATAGCACTAACATTATATACACACACCTATACTACATATAGCACTAACATTATATACACACCTATACTATATACAGCACTTATATTATATACATATCTATACTATATATAGTGTTATTATATACACAGGTATACTACATATAGTGCTATTATATACACACCTATACTATATACAACGCTAACATTATATAAACACCTATACTATATACAGTGCTAACATTATATACACTCCTATACTATATACAGCGCTAACATTATATACACACCTATACTACATATAGTGTTATTATATACACACCTATACTATATACAGCGTTAACATTATATACACACCTATACTATATACAACACTAACATTATATACACACCTATACTATATACAGTGCTAACATTATATACACACCTATACTACATATAGCACTATTACATACACACCTATACTATATATAGCACTAACATTATATACACACCTATACTATATATAGCACTAACATTATATACACACCTATACTATATATAGCACTAACATTATATACACACCTATACTATATACAGTGCTAACATTATACACAAACCTATAATATATACAGTGCTATTATATACACACACCTATACTACACATAGCACAAACATTATATATAGTGCTAATATATACACACCTATACTACATATAGCACTAACATTATATACACACACCTATACTATATACAGTGTTATTACATACACACCCATACTATACACCAGTGATGGCAAACGTTTTAGAGACCGAGTGCCCAAACTGCAACCCAAAACCTACTTATTTATCGCAAAGTGCCAACACATCAGGGGGCGGGGCTTATCACGACATGATTTTACCCCCGTCGTTCTGAAAAAGACCGGGCCATTTCGAAATAGACAGCGTGCAGATTTTGACTGCTTTTTGGATGTGGAAATACTGCGGAATGTCCTCAGCGGAAAATACTGTGGAAAATTCTGCAGCATTTCCGCATCCATAAAGCAGTCAGAATCTGCACCGGTCTATTTTAAAACAGCCCCGCCCATGTCCGCCACATGTAAACATACTCCAGCGGTAATAGTGAACCCACCGCCCAGCCGCCCCCCGCGCAATACTGACACCCCACAGCGGTGCCCCCGCGCAATACTGACACCCCACAGCGGTCCCCCCGCGCAATACTGACACCCCACAGCGGTCCCCCCGCGCAATACTGACACCCCACAGCGGTCCCCCCGCGCAATACTGACACCCCACAGCAGTCCCCCCGCGCAATACTGACACCCCACAGCGGTCCCCCCGCGCAATACTGACACCCCACAGCGGTCCCCCCGCGCAATACTGACACCCCACAGCAGTCCCCCCACGCAATACTGACACCCCACAGCGGTCCCCCCGCGCAATACTGACACCCCACAGCGCACCCCCGCATAATAGCGACACCCCACAGCGCACCCCCGCATAATAGTGGCCCCCAGAGGAATGGCCCCCCAGAGTAATGGCCCCCCAGAGTGATAGCAACACCCCCCAGTGTACCCCAGTCTGTGCTGCAGCCGCTCTGTGTCCTGCTCTCCAGCTGCCACCGCCGCTCCCTCAACTGGCAGTGGCTGTGCTCATGCCGCCGGCACTCTGTCTCCTGCTGCCGACGCCGCTCCCTCCAGCATCCCTGCCCCAGCCACCTCCGACCCCCTGCTATGGCCGCCGCCGACACTTCCCCTGGTAAGGCCACACACACCCCCAGCCTATCAGAAGCTGGGGGTGTTGCAACATGTCAAACCCCTGTATTAGGTCACCACCCCTAACGTCTGGTGGCGACATAATACAAGATTACCGGGGAGCTGCGGCCCCTGCTGGTACTCACAAGTGGTGAGCGGCCAATGGCGGCGCGTGCCAGCAGAAAGGGCTCTGCGTGCCACCTCTGGCACGCATGCCATAGGTTCGCCACCACTGCTATATACAGTGCTAACATTATATACACACCTATACTATATACAACGCTAACTTTATATACACACTAGAGATGAGCGAACCTACTCGTTTCGAGTAATTACTCGATCGAGAACCGCGATTTTCGAGTACTTCAGTACTCGGGTGAAAAGATTCGGGGGGCGCCGGGGGGCGGGGGGAGGCGTGGCGGTGTGGGGGGTAGCAGCGGGGAACAGGGGGGAGCCCTCTCTCTCTCCCTCTCTCCCCCGCTCCCCGCTGCAACCCCTCACTCACCCACGGCGCCCCCAGAATCTTTTCGCCCGAGTACAGAAGTACTCGAAAATCGCGGTGCTCGGGCGAAAAAGGGGTGTGGCCGAGTACGCTCGCTCATCTCTAGTACACACCTTTACTATATACAATGCTAACTTTATATACATATCTATACTATATATAGTGTTATTATATACACAGGTATACCACATATAGTGTTATTATATACACACCTATACTATATACAACGCTAACATTATATAAACACCTATACTATATACAGCGCTAACATTATATAAACACCTATACTATATACAGTGCTAACATTATATAAACACCTATACTATATACAGTGCTAACATTATATAAACACCTATACTATATACAGCGCTAACATTATATAAACACCTATACTATATACAACGCTAACTTTATATACACACCTATACTATATACAGCGCTAACTTTATATACACACCTATACTATATACAACGCTAACTTTATATACACACCTATACTATATACAGCGCTAACTTTATATACACACCTATACTATATACAACACTAACATTATATACACACCTATACTATATACAGCACTTACATTATATACATATCTATACTATATATAGTGTTATATACACAGGTATACTACATATAGTGCTATTATATACACACACCTATACTATATATAGTGCTATTATATACACACACCTATACTATATACAACGCTAACATTATATACACATCTATACTATATATAGTGTTATTATATACACAGGTATACTACATATAGTGCTATTATATACACACCAATACTATATACAACGCTAACATTATATACCCACCTATACTATATACAGTGTTAACATTATATACACACCTATACTATATACATATCTATACTACATATAGTGCTATTATATACACACCAATACTATATACAGCACTTATATTATATACATATCTATACTATATATAGTGTTATTATATACACACCTATACTATATACAACACATATTATATACATATCTATACTATGTATAGTATTATATACACACCTATACTATATACAACGCTAACATTATATACACACCTATACTATATACAACGCTAACATTATATACACACCTATACTATATACAACGCTAACATTATATACACACCTATACTATATACAGTGTTAACATTATATACACACCTATACTATATACAACACATATTATATACATATCTATACTATGTATAGTATTATATACACACCTATACTATATACAGCGCTGACATTATATACACACCTATACTATATACAGCGCTGACATTATATACACATCTATACTATATATAGAGCTAATATATACACACCTATACTATATACAGCGCTGCCATTATATACACACCTATACTATAGTGTTATTATATACACACCTATACTATATATAGGGCTATTATATACACACCTATACTATATATAGGGCTATTATATACACACCTATACTATATATAGGGCTATTATATACACACCTATACTATATACAGCGCTGACATTATATACACACCTATACTATATATAGGGCTATTATATACACACCTATACTATATACAGTGCTGCCATTATATACACACCTATACTATATATAGGGCTATTATATACACACCTATACTATATACAGCGCTGACATTATATACACACCTATACTATATATAGTGCTATTATATACACACCTATACTATATACAGCGCTGACATTATATACACACCTATACTATATATAGGGCTATTATATACACACACCTATACTACATATAGCACTAACATTATATACACACCTATACTATATATAGGGCTATTATATACACACCTATACTATATACAGCGCTGACATTATATACACACCTATACTATATATAGGGCTATCATACACATACCTATACTATATACAGTGCTGCCATTATATACACACCTATACTATATATAGGGCTATTATATACACCTATACTATATACAGCGCTGACATTATATACACACCTATACTATATACAGCGCTGACATTATATACACACACCTATACTATAGTGTTATTATATGCACACCTATACTATATATAGGGCTATTATATACACACCTATACTATATACAGCGCTGACATTATATACACACCTATACTATATATAGGGCTATTATATACACACCTATACTATATACAGCGCTGACATTATATACACATCTATACTATATAAAGAGCTATTATATACACACCTATACTATATACAGTGCTGCCATTATATACACACCTATACTATAGTGTTATTATATACACACCTATACTATATACAGTGCTGCCATTATATACACACCTATACTATATACAGTGCTGACATTATATACACATCTATACTATATAAAGAGCTATTATATACACACCTATACTATATACAGTGCTGCCATTATATACACACCTATACTATAGTGTTATTATATACACACCTATACTATATACAGTGCTGCCATTATATACACACCTATACTATATATAGGGCTATTATATACACACCTATACTATATACAGTGCTGACATTATATACACACCTATACTATATATAGTGCCATTATATACACACCTATACTATATATAGGGCTATTATATACACACCTATACTATATATAGCGCTGACATTATATACGCATTTATACTATATATAGTGCTATCATACACATACCTATACTATATACAGCGCTGACATTATATACACACCTATACTATATACAGCGCTGACATTATATACACACACCTATACTATAGTGTTATTATATACACACCTATACTATATATAGGGCTATTATATACACACCTATACTATATACAGCGCTGACATTATATACACACCTATACTATATATAGGGCTATTATATACACACCCATACTATATACAGCGCTGACATTATATACACAGCTATACTATAGTGTTATTATATACACACCTATACTATATACAGCGCTGACATTATATACACACCTATACTATATATAGAGCTATTATATACACACCTATACTATATACAGCGCTGACATTATATACACACCTATACTATATACAGCGCTGACATTATATACACACCTATACTATATATAGGGCTATTATATACACACCTATACTATATACAGCGCTGACATTATATACACACCTATACTATAGTGTTATTATATACACACCTATACTATATACAGCGCTGACATTATATACACACCTATACTATATATAGGGCTATTATATACACACCTATACTATATACAGCGCTGACATTATATACACATCCATACTACATATCTATAGATATGTATATACATACACCTATAACATATGATGCTGACATTACAGACATGTACTACACAAGCACAGTTTATTTTGTGCAGCACTACAGACACACGTGTGTTCTATATTACGGTCCGTAGACAGAACCGCAAGGAACACAAAACGCACGAACCCTGATTGACCACTAACCTACAGATGTAGCATTACACGGGCTTAAGGACCTGTGAGGACGTCACAGTCATGTGACCGGTTAGTGGGGCGGTGCACGTAGGACCTTCGATGACGCCACAGTCATGTGATTAAGACGTGTGAGGCGATCAGTCTGCTCGTGTTATGAGAGGGGAGGGGCGCTGTGCTCACGGGTCGGGGTACTGGGGAAGCCCACAGTGTACATGTACGTCACAGCATGTAGATGGCGCGGGAGCCGGAGCAGCCGAGGTGTCCGTTAACCCCTTACATGTATCAGTGTAGCCGGCGGAGGGATCACAGAGCGCTGCTGGGTTGCCATGGTAACCATAGCGCTAACAGCGACCTCTGGGTGTGCTGCAAGTAGATCACACAATACACTGCAGTACGAACACCCTGCAGCCGGCTTCCCGGCAACACATGAAGGACATTGGGCGCTTTATGGTTATTTCCCACAGCAAACACTCTAAAAAGGGACACAATGTGTTTGTTTATGTCTCATCTCCAAAAACAATAAAAGTGATCAGAAAATCATATGAATCCCAAAACGGACATGCAAAACTATGAGTCCTCACAGAGCGCCGGCCGCGGAAAATAACGTCGCGGGCGCGGAACGCAGCCATGTGGAAGAAATGTTGGAAATGGGGAAAACATAAAAAATATGTAGAATTTTGGTAACATAGTATGTAAGGCCGAATGAAGACAATGTCCATCGAGTCCAGCCTGTCTTAACCCCACCCCTTCATTGTTGATCCAGAGGAAGGCAAAAAAAAACAATGAGGCAGAAGCCAATTAGCCCTTTTGGGGGGAAACTTCCTTCCTGTCTCCATAATGGCAATCAGACTGTTCCCTGGACCAACCTCTGATAGTTCCTACCTGCCTGTATACCCGGATTAACAACCCCGCGGTCACCCAACGTCTATATCCTGTAATATCGTAGCGCTCTAGAAAGACACCTAGTCCCCTCTTAAACTCCTCTATGGATTTTGCCATCACCACTTCCTCCGGTAGAGAGTTCCACAGTCTCACTGCTCTTACAGTAAAGAATCCCCTTCTATGTTGGTGATGAAACCTACTTTCCTCTAATCGTAGCGGATGCCCTCTTGTTACCATCACAGTCCTGAGTATAAACAGATCATGGAGAGATCCTTGTATTGTCCCCTCATGTACTTATACATGGTTATTTGATCACCCCTTAGCCATCTTTTTTCTAGAGTAAATAGTCCCAATTTGGATAGCCTCTCTGGGTATTCCAGTCCCGTCGTTCCATGTATTAGTTTAGTTGCCCTTCTTTAAACCCCCTCCAGCACTGTGACATCTTTCCTGAGCACCGGTGACCAGAACTGTGCGCAGTATTCCATGTGAGGCCTGACAAGTGCCTTATATAGTGGGGGGATAATGTTCTCATCCTTCGCCCCTATACCTCTTTTAATGCACCCCAAGACTTTATTTGCCTTTGCAGCAGCTGACTGGCATTGGTTACTCCAGTTTATTCTCCAGTCCACTCGTACCCCCAGGCCTTTTCCCTAGCTGTACCCCATTTATGTTTCAACGGTTTTTATTGAATTAAATAATAGGGTTGGCCACACTCTGCCGCATTAACCCCTCGCAGGGGGATATATTTCAATCTTTGCGTTGTTGAACGGAGTCACCATAATTTCTAGCTCTTTATAGCCTTAATAACATAACAAAACAAAACAGGGTATATATATATAGATTGCATATAATAAGGTTGTATCAGGTTATTATATATCTCACAGAATTTTTTAAAAAGGGGGGGAGGGGGAGGAAGGTAAAACAGATCTGGATGTCTTCTAAGCCCGATCTATTGTAATTATTGCGGTGTTATGGTGTGGGATTATTTATTATACATCTTCCCCCCCCCCCCCCCCCTTTTTCTTCCCACTCCCCTCTCCCTCTTAGATGATGTTTTTGGTGGGTTTAGGCTTCGTCGTTCAGTCTTCCACTTATGTTCTCATGTAGTAATACAAGTTGGGGATATTAATGTATTCTATCCAGGGGTTCCATACTTTCTCGAATTGAGGAGTTTTCTCTTGGCGGATGGCAATAAGCTTTCGTTCTGTTTATGCGGGTTGTACAAGCTTCAAATGGTAATGTGGGCTTTCGCCATTGTTGTGCTATTAGGATGCGAGCTGCCATGGTGGTATGCTGACGTAGTTTAAAAGTTGGATTGCGAATCCCGTGGGTTTATTTCCTAGTAAGATAAATGGGTCTAATCTAATTCTTATCCTTGGTGGGATATCCTTTTCCAGAAGGTCTGTGCAACTGAACATGTCCACCATATATGTCGGTGGGAGCCCGTATCTCCACACCCTCTAAAGCACGAACTGGAAACTTCTGGGTAAATGACATTCAGTCTTTCCGGTACCAGGTATGTAGTACCTTAAGTGAAGTCTCAGTTAATGAGACTTGCCAACTGTTTCTGCTAAGGGTTTCGCAGCAGTGGTGCCAACGACTTAGCAATAGAGTAGTATTAAAGTCGGTCTCCCACCGTAGCATGTACGGTAGTTTGGTGTCCACCAGTGCTCCATTTAACA
The DNA here is from genome assembly GCF_035609145.1 of Eleutherodactylus coqui. NCBI lineage: Eukaryota > Metazoa > Chordata > Amphibia > Anura > Eleutherodactylidae > Eleutherodactylus > Eleutherodactylus coqui. The sequence continues at coordinate 122,495,361 of NC_089849.1, forward strand.
TAGCGTAGAAGTGGGAGAGAGTGCCTGGGTGCGTGGGGAAAAATTTGCACATGGCTTCCATGCGATTTAATTCTACCTTTCTCGATGGGGACAGTATTGAGGAGCAGAAGTTGAAAACTTGTAGTTTTCTCCACCATTCTTGAGATGGTGGACTATGACGATTGGTAAATGTAGACATCAACATCAATTTACCGTGGATCAAGAAGTCATGTAGGGATGTCAGATTGTTTGCTTTCCACCACGTAAATTGGGTCTCTACTAGCCCGGGTGGGAAATCAGGGTTATGCAGTAAGGGTGTCAATGGCGATGGAGTATGAAGTGGATTTAGCTTAAATCTAGTTTGTCTCCATAATAAGATGGAATAGAAGGAGTATAGCGAGTTAGTTTTTAAGTTGGTTGGTAAGGGTGCCCTTGTCCATAGTAGTGTTGACCAGGTGAGGGGTGTGAGATTAGTCTCTTCTATGGCGGTCCACAGTGGGGATTGGGAGCCTGCGAATACCGGGGGTATCTATAGTATTTTATGATGCAGGGCACTGAGAGGCCCCCATATTTCTTATGTAAGCACATTAAGGACTTGGAAATTCTGGGGCATTTATTTGCCCAGATAAATGTGAATATTTTCTTTTGGAATGCCCGTAATTCCGAGGTTGGGACTGGGATGGGGAGAGAGCTGAACAAATATAGTAATTTTGGGAGTAGGGTCATTTTGATGCTATGTGTGCGCCCGATCCAGGAGAGATATGGGGTTTCCCATATTGTTAAGTCCAGGGTCAATTGTCTAAATAGTGGTTGGTAGATCCATTTATAGTGTTTCTGGTGAGTTGGTGAGTTTAGTCTCTAAGTAGGATATGTAATGCTTTTGGGTTTTAAATTGGAAATTTATCTCAATTAATTTTTGTGTGTTCTGTGGGGTATTGCAGCAGAGAATTTCTGATTTCAACTGGTTTATTTTAAGGCCTGAGATGAGGCTAAATTTATTTAGTGTCGACATTAGATTAGGAAGTGAGGTCAGTGGGTTAGTTATAGTGAGAAATAGATCGTCCGCGAAAAGGCTTAGTTTGTTGTTCGTGTTACCGGTCTGGATTCCTGTGATATTGATATTTTCTTGTATGGCAATTGCTAGTGGTTCTATCGCTAGGGCGAATAGGGCTGGTGACAGCGGGCAGCCCTGCCTCGTTCCTCTAAGAATTTGGATTGGGATAGGGTGGGTTGAGGGAATTTTAAGATATGCTATGGGTTTGGAGTTGAGTGCTGATATAACATTCAAGAAAGGTCCTAAAAACCCTATTTTCTGGAGGGCTAATCGGAGGTAGGTCCAGGATAGGGAATCAAAGGCCTTCACTATATCTAATGCTAGTAGTGACATGGGGGTTTTGTTTAGGTTTGCGTGGTTTATAAGATTGAGGATTTTTCTTACATTGTCAGGTGCTCGTCTACCTGGGATAAAGCCTACTTGGTCTCGGTGTATTATTGCAGGGAGTAGGTTATTCACTCTGCTATTATGGATATAAATACTTTTAGATCTATATTAAGAAGTGAGATTGGTCTGCAGTTGGGTGGGAGGGTTTGGTCCTTCCCTGGTTTAGGTATAGTTGTGATGAGGGCTTGTAGAAGGTCTGAGTGTACGCGTCCTTTCTGGAGTATGTGGTTGAATAGGTTAACTAAGTGTGGTTTTAGGGTGTGGATACATTTTTTAATAGTATAATGATGTGAAGCCATCCCGGCCTGGGGCTTTCCCTCGCTTGAGACGTTTAATCGCCCAATCTACGTCTTCTTCAGTGAGAGAGCGGTGTTGAGATTTTGAAGTCCAGAATCAGATACTTGGGGCAATTTGAGCTGGCTTAGGAATTGGGAGATTTGTGCTTCTGAGGTGGTTTGTTGGTTGTTCTATAATTTTTGGTAGTACTGTTGGAATGCTTTGTATATTTTGTCGGGGTTAGAGGTTAGTTGTCCGTGTTTTGTTTGGATTTTGTGGATTACATTGGTGGTTTCTTTTTCCTGAGTTTTCTTGCTAGTAGTTTGTCAGGCTTGTTTGCGAGTTGGTAAGAAGTAGCTTGCGTCCAGGCTAAAGCTTTTTCCGTTTTATGGGTTAGTAGTGTATTTAATTCTATTCTGGTGTCCTGGATGGCTTTTCTTAAGTAATGTGAGGGGTGTTGTGTGTATGCTATCTCGAGTTTGCGGATCTTATGTTGTAATGTAGCCTGGGCTCTGTTTTTTTCCCTTTTCCTTTGTGATGCTATAGAGATTAGGGCTCCTCGTATTACTGGTTTGTGTGCCAGCCATCTTATATCTACTTTTGTGTCTTCTGGGCCGTTGTGTTGGAAGTAGTCTTCTATTTTTTGTTGGATAGTGGTAACCAGAGTAGGGTTGGTGAGGAGAGCCTCGTTTAGTCTCAATGTGTAGGGAATTCTCGTTTGGGGGGAAAGTAGGAAATCGTGATCTGACCAAGCCATTACTAGGTGACGCGAAAAGGACATCAGCGGTAGGGTCAGTGCGTTGGTAAGGATCCAATCTAATCTATAATGCTGCTTGTGGGCTGGTGAAAAGTATGTACCCCTTTGGCTGGAGCCTACCACTAAGGCTGGAGCTGCTGCCAGATTCTTTTCTTTTTGTTTATTTACTTATCTTGATTTGCCGACCACCCTCTTGGTCGGGCACTGGTGATTAGTATCAGTGACCTGAGCACAGATAGGGAATTTAGGGGTAGTATCACTATACCTGCTAAAAGAAAGGGTCCTGCAACCTTTTGGACTTAGGGTTAGCACCTAGTTAGCGAGGTTAAAAAACTACCTAGCGTTTACAGATACTGGTGACTGAAACCCTGGTTTCTCTTTGAATCGTATTCTGGTAGCCCAGTTCCATTTTAGAACAGACGCCGGTCTAAGTTAGCATTCAGGCTATTAAAAACAAAATATTTGGAATGATCATGCCGAAGTATCATCCAAGTATATAGCCATTTGGTTAATTCCCGAATGCACTTACACTGGCGTACCACATTTGTGTGCACATTATACACTGGGTCCAAAGATACACTGGATCAATGTATTTGCATTAATGTGCTCGATCCTTACCTATCTGGTTCTATGTGACAAACAGTGTTGCTCCTGCCGAATCGCGAATAGCGAAGAAACGCGTCGAGCTATACACAACAGAACCAAGAGAGATTATACACCTCTCTCTAGAAAAAGATTTATAATTGAATCTTACAAAAAGGATCTCAGTCCTAGACTACAATATTTGTTTCTGTGTATGTCCAACCCCCAGCCGAAAAAAAGCGTACAAAACAACATATGGTACGCTAAAAACATTAAAGCTGGTCGGAAGCTAGTGTTTCTATATGCAAGAGTTTCTGCGAAGTGACAGCTATACACAGCAGATTCTCTTCACTAAACATTGGACATACAATTATTAATGGAACGCATCACACGCCCATTATAAAAGTTTTTTTATGAAAGCCCTCATATCCGAAAAGGATTTTAGAATAAATAATCAATAAAAGTTATATTTTAATTTAGGATTACAGTCGGTATTGGTTTAGGTAGCGCTCGGTGCGGGGTTGTTTTATTATATTTCCCGTACTTTGGCATATTAAAAGCTTCCTATGCTGGAGGAGGTTTGGGATTTCATGAATTGATGAGTTGCTTGATGAAATCACTTTCCACCTAACGGTCGGAGGTCAGTATAGTGTCATAGAACCTCCGAAAATGTGTCTACTGGGTAGAGGGTATCTTGACTACACCATTAGGCGTAGATTGGTGATATTGTCTTTCATTAATAGCACAAAGAGTGTCCCCTGTAAATGGCGGGAGGCGTGCAGTTTTAAGATTTGTTTGGCTACACCATTGGTTAGCTCACTGCCGTAGTTGATAGAGGAGGAGAGTAATCTCTCACGAAAAATTAGGGCACTAAGACCCTTAAATCACACGGCTTTCTTTTGGGATAATCTCAGGTCCTTGTCACTTACTGGGCCCTGGCGTTGGGCTTAATCTATGGTGTGCCCCTGGCTCTTGTTGGTGCAGTGGTGTAAGCTGCTGGGGGGGAGGGTGGAAGTCCTCCGACGAGGAGAGGGAGAGAGGCCTGGTTTTTTGATATTTTGATTTTTTTATGCAGCTCCTCTGCTTAGGTTAT